>NC_061866.1:44448619-44757369 GCF_907164915.1 Impatiens glandulifera | reverse complement strand
TTAAGTCGTTAGTAAACTAATTAATTGGGCATCAAAGCATGTGTATATAAATAAGATAAAAATTAAGAAATTAATTTAATGAATGAAAGAAAGGACAAAAGTATAGTAGGCCGTTGCAAGATTTGACAACTTAATTAATTACCCTTTAATTGTCACATTGATATATATTTGAAATTTCTCAACTTAAATTTTTCTACGGATAATTCTAAATAATCAATCCATTAATTTCCAATTTTCATTATAACATTCAACTCAACATACACTATAGTAAAAGCCAAATCAAACATGAAAATAAGTTTGTATTAACATAAATAATGAAAATCAATATTTTTTTAAAAGTATATTATTTCGAAGTTGACAAAATTATTAAACTTAATTAGCTTTATTAGGCATATAGTCCATAGCCTGTCATTCCCTTTAATGATGTTCAAAAGAATTCATTGAACCTACTTAATTAAATGGCCGTAACTTAATTAAGATATGTAGCTAGCGGGGACATCAATTTTTAATTTATTAATATGAATTGTTTTTCTAATTAGTATTTTTCATAATTAAGAAAGATGGTTTTGTTATTATTATTAATTAAATGAAATACTCATCATGAATAAGCATTAATTCTCATCCTCTTATTAATTTGGTGGTTATGAAATAATTATATAAGTATGATAATGATTCGATTAAATTAAGAACAATGAGAGACTGATCAAAGGAAAAGTAAGTTCACATTTAATTATTCAAAGTTCATCATTGACGGTCGGAATTAATCCCATTTTTCTCGTTCTTCTCTTTAATAATTATTTTATTCACTTGTAATATTGAGCTTCTAGAAAAAGGTAAGTAGTTAAATTAACTTATTAGAGTTTATACTTAATAATAATAATAATAATAATAATAATAATAATAATAATAATGTGTTCTTTGAAGGTTATTTGGTTTATCTTAAGTACATTTGTGAGCTTTCGAAAGGTTTGGACAGATTTTTATATCTCATTGTCTTTAGATAAGAAGTGATTTTTTTGTCGGTCATTATTTGGTAGATTGCTTGAATCGGAAAAAATTAAAGAGTATTCAACAACATTCGTCCAATAGATTTCTTCAAAATTTTTATCACCACATTCAGAGTGACAAACCGATTGTTTCAGTGGTGATGCGGTGCGAGTCGAAGAGGCGTTTATGCGAAAGTTGCAGCATCCGAAAATATCTCGCAAGTGTCAGATTTCAACGATTGCCTAGTGTTTTTCGGGCGGAAACGTGGTGTTGTGAAGAAGTCATGGCTATGCCATGAGGTATGATGGTTTAAGGCCATCTGACGACGTTTAGGGGCTCAAAATCGCATTTTTATTAGTTTCGGGTGTTTTTTGCAATTTATTAAAAGTTGTTTATTTCTTTTGCAAGCTAGGGTTTGAGTATTTAAAGAATCTTAAAACACTTTGTTATGGGAAGATTATTAATCAGAAAACGAGGTTTCCTCAATATCTATCAACTTTCGGTATTCGTAAGAATCAACGAATCTTGATAAAGGTTCATCCTAGCCACGCACGCTGCATCAGTTGGTATCAGTTTCCAGTCGACCCTGAGGTATGCCGCCCCGAAGACAGCCGCGCAACCCTACCCCTGGTGCTGATGATGGTGACCTTGCCGAGTTGCGACGTGAAAACGCTGAGTTTCGCCGTGATAACGACGATTTGAGGCGGCAGGTTGAATGGTTGACGCAATGGATGGATGCATCTATGCACATGCACCACCCTGAAGATGATGTTACGGTGACAGATGAAAACCCTCTCGGTGGTCTTCGGAATCGATCCCCTGAACGCCCCAATCATCGCTGGGAGCAGGCTTTCAGGGTGGACATCCCTAAGTTCGATGGTAGTCTACCACCGGAAGAGTTTATTGATTGGCTTTCTCAGGTTGAAGAGATTCTGGATTTCAAGGAAGTTCCTGCAGATCATCGTGTACCCCTTGTTACGATCCGCTTACATGATCGTGCACAAGCATGGTGGCAGCAGTTGAAACAGACACGTGTTCGTCATGGTAAGGCAAAGCTCACGAATTGGGACAAATTCAGGAAGCATATTAGGGCTGCGTTTCTACCATATAATTACGAACGTAACCTGTACCAGCGGTTCCAGAATCTTCGTCAGGGTTCTCGTTCCGTGGATGACTATTCCACTGAGTTTTACACCTTTGTGGCTCGTGTTGACCTGTCTGAGTCCCCTCTCCAGTTGGTTTCTCGCTATATTGGTGGCCTTCGCCTCCAGTTGCAGGATATTTTGAATATGTTTGATCCCTTGACTGTTTCTGAGGCACATCAGCGTGCTTCACAGGCTGAGAAACAGCTAGCCAGGCGCGGTTCGGGTAGCTTTGGAAAACAGGTTGTCCCCACTAGTGGCATTGGTTCTTCTTCCCAGCCGGCCCATCCCACCCCAGCCCCCCCTCGCAGCACTACAGCCCCCCCGCAGGGACGTCCCGGTGGCTTGCGTTGTTTCAATTGTGGTGAAGTTGGCCATCTCCAAGCAGAGTGTCGCAACCCAAAGTCCACCAATCGTGGTCTTTTTACTGACGTGGATGATCCTGACTCTGCTCTTCCTTCAGATTCAGCCCCAGTGTATGATGTTTATGATGATGAGGCAGCGGAGGAGTATGTTTCTTGTGATGTTGGCCCCCTTTTGGTGATTCGTCGATCATGTTTAACCCCTCGTGCTCCTGACAACGAGTGGTTACGCAATAATCTGTTCCATTCCACTTGTACCATCGGTGGCAAAGTTTGCACCTACATCATTGATGCTGGGAGTTGTGAGAATGTGATTTCTGAGGTTGCAGTTTCGAAGCTGGGTCTGTCCACTGAACCTCACCCCAAGCCTTATCGCCTGTCCTGGCTGAGTCAAGGTACGGATGTTAAAGTTTCCAAGCGCGTACTTGTTAATTTTTCCATTGGTTCCCATTATCGTGATGCTGTATATTGTGATGTGGTTCCTATGGATGCTTGTCACCTTTTACTTGGTCGCCCTTGGCAGTTTGATCATTCTGTTATACATGATGGGCGTGCTAATACCTACACGTTCTTATTTCATGGTACCAAGATTGTGTTGATGCCAAATCATCCCAAGAAGGGTGCTGCCCCCACTCATCATGCGTCCCCCCCTGCCACCTTGTTGTCTCGGGGTCCTTTTCAGACCGCCATGGTCGAATCTGGCATGGTGTTTGCTCTATTTTGTTCGCTGATTACCTGTGGTGCTAGTTCTGAGGTGCCTATTCCAGTGCAGCCGCTGTTACAGGAGTTTGCAGATGTTTTTCCTGAGAATCTGCCTTGTGCCTTGCCTCCTTTGCGTGATATCCAGCATCACATTGACTTGGTTCCAGGTGCTGCCCTACCCAACCGTCCTCATTACCGCATAAGTCCCAAAGAACATGAAGAGTTGCGTAGACAGGTGGAGGACTTGCTGGCTAAGGGACACATTCGAGAGAGCCTTAGTCCCTGTGCTGTCCCGGCCCTTCTTACCCCAAAAAAGGATGGGTCTTGGCGTATGTGCATTGATAGTCGTGCTATCAACAAGATTACAGTGCGTTATCGGTTTCCTATTCCCCGGTTGGATGACTTGTTGGATCAGTTGAGTGGTGCTTCTGTGTTTAGCAAACTGGATCTCAAGAGTGGATACCATCAGATTCGTATTCGCATGGGTGATGAGTGGAAGACTGCCTTTAAGACTCGTGAGGGCTTATATGAGTGGTTGGTTATGCCGTTTGGTCTGTCGAATGCTCCTAGAACCTTTATGCGTGTGATGAACCAGGCTCTTCGCCCTTTCATTGGGAAGTTTGTAGTCGTTTACTTCGACGACATCTTGATTTACAGTGACAGCGAGGTAGCACACCTCTCCCATCTTCGTGAGGTGTTATTTGTTCTCCGGCGTGACAAGTTCTATGCTGCTTCCTCGAAGTGCACATTTCTTACTGATTCTACCCAGTTCCTCGGTTATGTGGTGTCTCGGGAGGGCCTGAAAGTGGACCCGAGTAAGGTACTGGCTGTCAATCAGTGGCCCCGCCCCTCTTCGATCACTGAAGTTCGCAGTTTTCATGGCTTGGCTTCCTTCTATCGGCGTTTTATTCCTCACTTCAGCAGTGTTACGGCTCCTATCACTGATTGTATGAAGGGGGTTAAGTTCTTCTGGACGGATGATGCTGAGGCTGCCTTTGTTGAGATCAAGCACCGACTCACTTCAGCCCCTATTTTGGTTCTTCCTGATTTTTCCCAGCCATTTGAACTACATTGTGATGCTTCGAAATTGGGTATTGGGGCTGTACTTAGCCAATCTGGGCGTCCTGTTGCTTATTTTAGTGAGAAACTGTCTAGCGCTAAACTTCGTTTCAATACCTATGATATTGAGTTCTATGCTATTGTCCAGGCAGTCAAACACTGGCGTCATTATTTATTTCAGCGGGAGTTTGTCTTATATACGGATCATGATTCCCTCAAGCATCTTGGTGGTCAGGACAAGATTTCTCATCGTCATGCTTCGTGGGTCTCTTATTTACGGCAGTTTACTTTTGTGATTAAACACAAGGCTGGTGTGTCTAATCGCGTGGCTGATGCTTTGAGTCGTCATCATGGGCTGTTGGCGGAGATGCGTGTCCATGTACCCGGCTTTGATTCGTTTGTGGACCTCTATCGTGATGATCCTTTCTTTTCTCAGGTCCTCATTCGCATCCAACAAAGGGATTCGAGGGACTTTGTCTTGGAGGATGGGTTCCTTTTCCGCGATGTGCAGCTGTGCATTCCAGATTGCAGCCTGCGTTTGAGGATGATTCAGGAACTCCACAAAGAAGGCCATGTTGGGCGTGATCGTACCTTCCAGCTTCTTGCAGCTTCTTATTTCTGGCCTTCGATGCGCAAAGAGGTGGGGCGTTTTGTTGCTCGCTGTCGTGTTTGTCAGTTGGCTAAGGGCGCTTCGACTAATGCCGGGTTATACTTGCCTCTGCCTATTCCGTCAGTATGGATTTTGTCATTGGGCTGCCACGTACCCAGCGTGGTTCTGATTCGATTTTTGTGGTGGTTGACCGATTCTCGAAGATGGTTCATTTCATTCCCTGCAAGAAAACCTCTGATGCTGTGGCTGTTGCACAGCTTTATTTCAGGGATGTGTATCGCCTTCATGGACTTCCTGCCTCCATAGTTTCTGATCGGGACACTCGCTTTGTAAGTCACTTTTGGAGGAGTCTTTGGCGTTTGGTTAATACTCAGCTGAATTTTAGCAGTGCCTATCACCCGCAAACTGATGGCCAAACTGAAGTTGTTAATAGGTCTTTGGGGAACCTTCTGCGCAGTTTAGTTGGGGATCATCCTAAGGCTTGGGATCTGAAGCTGCCTCAGGCCGAGTTTGCTCACAATCATGCTGTTAATCGCTCCACTGGTTTCAGTCCTTTCCATGTGATTTACGGGCTGTCTCCGCGTGCTCCTCTTGATTTGTTAGCGCTGCCCAGCAAGGTGCGTCCTCATTCCACTGCTGCGGATTTTGTTGGTCAGTTGGCTCAGGTTCATCAGACCACTCATGACCGCTTGGTTGCTGCTACTGCCAAGTACAAGGAGAAGGCTGATTCGAGAAGGCGTGCTGTTGATTTTGAAGTTGGTGACTTTGTGTGGGCTATTCTGACTAAGGATCGTTTTCCAGCTCATGAATATAGCAAGCTTGCTGCTAAGAAGATTGGTCCTATTGAGATTGTGGAGAAGATCAACCCCAATGTTTATCGTTTACGCCTTCCCAGCCATGTGCGTACCTCTGATGTGTTCAATGTGAAGCATCTTGTTCCTTTTGTGGGTGAGTCTTCTTCTGATGAGGATGATGCGGTTCCAAATTCGAGGACGAATCTTTTCTACCCTAGGGGGAATGATGCGGTGCGAGTCGAAGAGGCGTTTATGCGAAAGTTGCAGCATCCGAAAATATCTCGCAAGTGTCAGATTTCGACGATTGCCTAGTGTTTTTCGGGCGGAAACGTGGTGCTGTGAAGAAGTCATGGCTTTGCCATGAGGTATGATGGTTTAAGGCCATCTGACGACGTTTAGGGGCTCAAAATCGCATTTTTATTAGTTTCGGGTGTTTTTTGCAATTTATTAAAAGTTGTTTATTTCTTTTGCAAGCTAGGGTTTGAGTATTTAAAGAATCTTAAAACACTTTGTTATGGGAAGATTATTAATCAGAAAACGAGGTTTCCTCAATATCTATCAACTTTCGGTATTCGTAAGAATCAACGAATCTTGATAAAGGTTCATCCTAGCCACGCACGCTGCATCAAGTGGGGTGCAATCGTTTGATCTCTTTGACAATCTTTATAGTGGGGGTGCATCGTTTGGATATTGTGTGGACATTGGCTGAAGTGTTAATATTTAGTGTCATTTATTCTCATGTTTATTTAAGTTTCTTTCTTTTTGTGTTGTTTGTATTCGTATTATGATTTTTTTTACCTATTTTGTCTGTCGTTTTTTTTTTCAAACGAAATTATTTGAATGAAATGAAATTATTAGCATAGTTGGTTAAATGTTTGTACTTGTTTTATCATATCTTCTAGCCAATCGACAATAAGAGGTGAATATTAATCTTAAGTTTTTGGGTTTGAGTCCGTCAGGCGACAAATTCTGTGCCTGATTTAATGGTTAAATGTGTTTGCGAGCTATATATTTAATCCGTTGTCCCATTTTTTATTTTTCTAAAAAGAAATTATTTTAAAAGATATAGTTAATAATAATGTTTATATGTTAGCGAAGTTCAAGACAATAATTTTATTTCAATTCTTTTTTTACAAAAATAACTATAATACCCCTCGACCCAATTATGAATATCATATATATTGTCGACTTTTCTAATTCCTATTCCAATAATAATATAATTATTGTTGTCATTGTCATTTTCTATAATCAAATTCCATGTCTTTTTGTGCCACATGAAATAAAAAGGCTTATAATTTTGGGGACAAGAGAACAATGTTGTGGCCGCCTGCCTTGTTGAATTTTACTTACATGAGACTGATAGAAACTTCTTTAATCATTAGTTCCGTTACATAATTGATTCAACTTATTTACTTCATTTTATTTGTTCAGCCAATTTGATTCAATATCTTCATAATAATTTGTTCGTCCAAACTATTTTTCTTTTTAAAATGGTATGTGTTTACGAAGACTCAAATATATAATGTTCTAAATACAAGTTATTGCTTGCTATTATTAAACTATATGACAATAAATTGAATAAACTATTACAAGGATTGTATCATGATGTTATTGTTTCTTGTCGAACTTGTATAATATATTTATAATTACTCGGTTCGAAACAATTTTTTTTATCAAGATAATATTATGAAATGTAACTTAGTTATATATATACAAAAATTTATTTACGTGTTTTTGTAACAAAACTTAGTATTTAAGTATTTTAAAATTAAGATGCTAATATGAGTTTTAATATTAAATTATGAATTATTTATCTGTCAGTCTAATATGCAACTTATAATATATCAGTTAATATGGGATAAAAAATAATGTAAATTGTAAATGAGTCAGTTTATTGCCTGTTTTGGACAATAAACATTAACCAACTTGAAAGAAGTTTTTTATTTGTTCTTGTTACAATCTCAAAATTATACATTGATATCCCTACAATTATAAATTGAGTACAAATAAGCAAAACCTATAAAAATGGAATACAAGATACACTAGTCAACTAAATGAATGTGAAGTAAAATCATTTTAAGCCTACAATATTTTTTATAACCGAATTGGTTAAAATATATCGAATGACTAATTTATGCACATCGACCACTCTTCAAAAAAGAGTAACATGACAACTTATTGGTATGATTTTAAACTTTAACATGATCTTCTCGCAAATGAATGCCCGAGTGAGACAACATTAAGATGGTAGAGAGGATCTCACTCCATTGGTAAGCTTGGTTACATCAAAGAGGCGTGTGCACGACTCTTCGTAACCGATCTGAGAAGGTTTTGCTTACGTGGAAAAGAAGTGTTTTGTGATAGTCTCTCATAATTCAGTTTTAAACTAATCATGTGCATAAAAAATCATGATTCACATGAGATCCCTATAGCTATAGGGCTTATGTGTGTGTCTTGAATTCAATATTGTATCTAGCACAAAAATGAGGATCATAAAAAAAATTCTGAAAATTTTAGTCATTTTTTTAATACAAATTTTAAGGCTATTTTGCTTAGAAATTTGTGTGTTTTTTATTAGATACATTGATTAAATGATGTTTTTTATTAGGAATTTAATTTTAATTTTAAGATTATAATATTTATTATCTATTTTCTTTATTCTGTCCATAAACTTAATAAATTGAAATTAAATATTCAAAATCATCCCACAGTTGTTTTAGAGTCTATCTCCTCATTACCGATATTTTTTTATATAATATTGTTTATTTGTTTTATCCAATAATATTTATTAATAAATATTTATATATTTTTAACTCATAATTGACATATATATTACATTTTTTTACTGAATCAATTATATATATATATATAATAGCTCAATTTTTTGGTCTTCTGTAAGAAATAGTTCTGCATTAGTTTGTTATATCAATTGACATAACCCATCCTCTTATCATTTAGTTGGACTTATTAACAAGAGAAAAACCTAAGATGAATTCTATCAATATATTTTTTATGCATTTAAAAAACAAACAAAAAATAAGTAATATGTATAAATAGAAAAAAATGTCATTATCTAGATCGAGCGTGATATGTATGAAGTCTTGTCCGATTAAACTCATAAAAAAATTTCATGTAAGTCCCGAACTAAGTTTAGATTTGAAATACTTGAAGATATTAATAACTAAAGAGAAGTTTAAATCCCAATTGCTAATCTAATAGAGATTATCTATTTAATTATTGAATATGACATGTCTACTTAATGTAATAATATCTTAATCAAATCTAGTTATTTTCCAACACATCCATTATATAATATATATATACATATATATATATATATATATATAATATTTGAACACTCCCTAAATCTAATTTAGTCAAATTTGTAACTAACTTTAATTTGAAACATAAATATTTTGATTTCATCCATATATAAAATGTTTAGGCTTCCTCTTCCACTATGAACTTGGTATAATTTTTATGAACATTTTTTATGCATATCCATAAACAAATAAAAAATGTAACAACTATAATATATTATAACACACAATTTGGTTCAAAGAAGTAAATAATGTAGGTAGAGACCAATCTACGTTGAGCCCACTGAAAAAAATTAAGGTCAAATTACTCACTAATTTCTTAATTTTTTCAATCTAATTTGCTATTACTTAGTTCTTTTTTAAACTCATCCCAAAATATTTTCAATCTCACTCTAAATATTTTCAAGTTTACCCTAACTCCAAATTTTAGAACCCTACTTAGATGTAATTTTGAAAGTTTGTTTTTATTAAGACACGACTGCATTTTTAGTGTTCATTGTAATTTTATAACATAAAAAACTTCTAGATATTTTTTTTGTTGGGTAGGATTGACATTTATTTGGGTATGTTATAACCCGTATCATAATTTGAAGCATGCATAACATTAACACTTCTAAAGGACTCTTCTCAGGTCAAACCCGTACCCGTACCCTCACGTGGGTGGGGTACTTCTTCTATTTATACCTTTTAGTTGGGTCGGGTCTAATAGAATGAGTAAAAAGTATAGAGTGGGGGCTATTGATCAATTAATTAAAGTAATGGCGTAGGATATAGCTAGGGGGTATATCTTATCTCAATGAAAATAAATAAGTGTCCTATTTGCTAGTAACAATTCATTATTACAATATAGACAACCTTACAAAAACGTCTAAAACACTCACTAATTGTATTTTTTTTAAATTAATCACATTTTACTTAACCTAATAAACTTTAAATCCAACTAAACTCTTGATTTGTGGGTTGGGATATAAGCAAAGATCAATTTGTTTAAATTTACTTAAATCGACTTGACAACATTTGACACGGGTTTCTTTAAAATTGGCGATTTAAAGGGGCGATTGATTCCTTCTACGTATGCCAAGTTATAATGTTCCCCTTACAAAGGAAAAAGAAAGGCAATTTGTCGACAACCCTTTGCACATAGATTATGTCATGTGGATAAAAATGGTTATCCTAATATATATATGCTTGGAAAGGTGAAAATAGAAAGACAATAAGTTCCATACAAAGTTTGAATTGTTCCAAAGCACTTACATTAGTAATAATATATTAGTTGGTCACATTCATTTAAATTAAAATTATTTCAATTCAATTCTTACAAGTAAGTGGAAAATTGTCTTTAATTAAATTACATAAATGAACAACACGTAAATAAATTAATATTGGGTTACAAAAGAATTGCAATAAAGTCAGAAATAACAGATGAGAGGAGAAAAAAAGAAAAAGGAAAATGGACAAGTTGCAGATGATAACAATGGGGGTGAGAGAAAAACATGGGTTTTCCATGGAAGATATGACTATATCTTGGACCATTGCAGACACAGATTAAATTAAAAAATGAGAAAGTCAAACGGTCAACCTTCAAAGCTCCATTATAAATTAAACTAGAAAAATAAGGAGGCTTATATAAGTGGCTAAAATATGTCCATTCTGTTCTATTAAATTTAATATTATTTATGTACATGTAATGAGACTTGTTGATCCATCCTATATAACTTGTTGAAATCAAACACATATATAATGTATATTAATAAATAATAAAATTTGTGCAAACACAATATAACTTAATAAGTAATCAAGATCTTAAATTCTAAAAAAAACGATTAACTTTAACCGATCTTACCTTTTTCAAGATAAAATCTTAGAAATCATAATAATAACAATATCATTATACATTATACGCACGAGACAACTATTATTATTGAGAATTCGAAAATTTGTTTTTCAAATAAGGGAAACTAGTATGTCACCCATAGTCATGACCCTCTCGTTTTCATTCACAACGCTTCCAGTGAGAATTGAACTTGTGACATTTTGGTCTCTTAAGTCGACTATTTCTACCAAGACAATGGGATAAAATTTGATTAATACTCTCCAACAAAATAATTAAGATGGTAATACAAATATGTAGATCTACTATATAATCAGTCACCTAAATCTGAATTTCCGAACAACTACTCAAGGACTCAAACATCATCTAGTAAATCATGATTAAGTTACACAAAAAAAATTCATATCCTAACCCTTATCGACAATAAAAAAAAAAAAAGTGAATCGTCAATTTCACTTTCTTATGACACATATAACCATGTTTTTACTGCAATATAATATTCCTTAAATTTGTAGAATTGATAATAATTAGGGATACATGTTTAGTTTAAGATATTATATGGCATAGTTTATATTATATTTTTGAAAATTTTAAAAAATATTATGATCATTTTATACACATTATAATATTATTATAAAAATATTTTTAAATTATAGGTTCGAAGTCTTATCCCTAAATTATTTACAAAAGAAAAGTATTAATATAAAAAAATAAATTTAATTTTTTTTATAAAATATAATTGATAAATATATATATATATATATTATTATTAATGTTCTGTAATGGAAACACAAATATGATCCCGTTTGGGAAATTTGACGAAACGACCTTGCAAACCGGGTTATTTGACCTGGTGGAATTTTGATAATTTAATTGCGCTCGTGGTGATTTTATTTTTTTTGGACGATTTTGCCCTCGTCGCGAAACGCTAAGTCACTTAGCGTTTCGCGAAGTGACGATATGTGAAATGTCCAGATTGCCCTTACTATTTAATATAAGCGCCGTACTTTTTTTTCATTTCTTTTCTTCTCCTTCTCTCTCTTCCCGCTCTTCTCCTCCTTCTCTCTAAACTCCGGCGGCGGCGACGAACTCGGGGGAGATCTCGGCGGCGAAGTTCATTCGAAATCCACTATGAGCTCGACGACGTGCACGAGCACTGTTCCAATAGGTACGTCTATTTGAAGCATGTTTTATTGATGTTCGGTTTCTGAGATTGGTTAGGGTTTACTTCCCGTTTCGCTAAGTGCCTGGCGATTCGCGAAGGACTTCCCGTTTCGCTAAGTGCCTTACGATTCGCGAAGCCCTTCCCGTTTCGCTAAGTGCCTTACGATTCGCGAAGGACTTCCCGCTTCGCTAAGTGCCTTTCGATTCGCGAAGTATTAATTATACGTCTCTAAATCAAATCATGTTTTTTATATTGCAGCTGAAGTTTTCGTTTTCTATAATGGAGAGTGGAAACTTGATGCTGATGGAATACTGTATTTTGATGCATCTTCAATCAAAACATTTGATCTACCCCAAAGTACTCGTTATGCTGAATTACTTGATATACTCTACGATAGACTTAATCTCCAGTTATCAGCATACGATTTAGTGCTCCAAGTGAAGTATGATATTCCGAATATCAGAAATCCAAAACCTGTTTTTATTGATAATGATGGGGATTTGAACACATATCTATCACGCTTGATTTTGGGTCGAACAGTGTCACCATTGTGTGTATCTGTAGTGGAGAAGTCAGCGTTTACTAAAGAAAAGATACCACTACTTACATACCCAACTCAAGAAAGTATACTACCACCACAACTTACTCAGAAATTTGTTCCACCTGTTGTACCCTTGGAATTCTTTGTTGAAAGTCAAAATGAAGCCGGAGAAACCTCTTTGCCTCACATCCCACTTACTCAGGACTTGCATGTTAATAGTGGTGAGAAAGCATCAATACCTATACAACCAAGTGCAAGAAGATCATCATTGGGTACACCAACTAGTGCAAAAAAGGCATCAAATGGTACACCAACAAGTGCAAGAAGATCATCAATGGGTACACCATCTAGTGCAAGACGATCTTCAATGGGTACACCATCGACAGACCCGACAGACACATCACCGCCAGACCCCACATTTGCGATGGCATTAACTAGTGAAACCGTATTGGAAGTCGGTTCGTTGTTTGAAAATAAAAAAGAACTTCAACTTGCTCTATATAAATATGCGATGGCCAATCATTTTGAATTCAAAGTGGAGAAGTCAAGGAAAAATCTTTGGGAACTCAAATGTTTGGATGAGACATGCAAGTGGAGCTTGCGGGCTGTGAAAGGTAAGTTTTCTGAGATGTTTGAGATCCGGACATTTGAGCATCAACACTCATGCTCCACTTTGTCGAGGCCCAAGAAAAAAATGCAAACACCAGCATGGGTTATTGGGCAGTGCGTGAAGAGCAAGTACATGGACCATCATCATAACCACTTGCCTAAGAAAATAATTGAAGACATGCAGACAACTTATGGGATATTTTTGACTTATAATAAGGCATGGAGGGCAAGGGAAAATGCTTTAATAGCGGTGCGAGGAACGGTAGAGGATTCTTATGGAATACTGCCATCATACCTTTACATGTTGGAGAAGTGTAATCCTGGTACCATAACCGACATACAGACAGACGAGCTCGGTCACTTCAAGTATATGTTCATGTCCCTAGGCCTCTCAATTAGGGGTTTCAAATCCTTTTGCCGTCCTGTATTATGTGTTGATGCTAGTTTTCTTAAGCACAAGGTGGGTGGTCAATTATTGGTGGCTATTGCATTGGATGCGAATGAGCAACTATATCCTGTCGCATTCGGCGTTGTTGATTCAGAGAATAATAACTCCTGGACTTATTTCATGCAAAAACTGAGAGACGCAATTGGATTAGTTGATGATCTCGTCTTCGTATCCGACAGACACCCAAGCATCGCTAATGCCTTGTGCGCTGTTTTCCCAGAAGCAGACCACGGCGCGTGCACATATCACATAAAGATGAATATTGTGGCCAAATTTAAAAGTGATAAGTGTCATGCGGAGTTTGATTCGGCTTCAAGGGCATACACTGTCCAAGAATTTAATCGGTGGTTTGAGAAAATCAAGGTTAAAGATCACAGGATTGCTGCCTATTTGGAAGAAATTGGGTTCCCAAGATGGAGTAGAGCATTTTTTCCCGGTAAGCGATACAATCAACTGACAAGCAATTATGCTGAGAGTTTCAATAGTCAGAGCAGGGAAGCCAGAAAGTATCCCATTTCAGAAATGGCTGAGTATTTAAGATTCACAATACAACAATGGTTTAACGATAGAAGAGAAAGAGCGTCTAATCACGAAGAAGTTTTATCTCCAAATTATGAGAAGGTGTTACGTGAGGGATTCGAGAAGGCCAGATTCTATACAGTCCAATCGCTTAACCGATTCGAGTTTTATGTGCATGACAATCAGTCCCATTTCAAAGTCAATTTGAAAGACATGAACTGCACTTGTAGAGTATTCGAAGTTTCGGGTCTTCCTTGTACGCATGCAATGGCTGCTGCCCGTAGTCGGAATTTGGTTTCTTATGACTTCTGTTCAAGGTATTAATATCTAGCTCACGTGTTCATTCTGTTTAACCAATTAATAATTCGTTATATTTTCCCTACACACAGGTATTACACAACTGAGTGTTGGATAAATTCATATGCCGAGACATGTTATCCTCCCGGTGATGAAGAAAATTGGGATGTTCCCGAAAATATCAAGCAACGTTCATGTCTTAAACCAAATGTGAAGGTTAAGAAAGGCAGGCCACAAACAAAGCGTAGGTCATCCCAGGGTGAGGTCCGTAAGATCCCGAGACGATGCAGCTCATGTGATGGGCTTGGACATAATAGGGCAACATGCAAAGCAGTGATGCCTGCACCATCTACTGCACGAGCTTCATCATCTAAGCAGCATGACTCATCATCTAAGCAGCATGACTCATCATCTCAACAATATGAACCTTTAGCTTGATAGATACTATGTTGTAATATATGTTTTTAATTGAACTATGGTACTGGTATGTTGTTAATTAATTGAGGTTTAATGCTTGTTTAAAATATTGTCAATTGGCATTATATAATCCAATCTCAATTGAGAAATGAATTAAGGTTGCTAAAGAAACAGATGGAAAATATAATCAATCTGATGGGGGAGGGCACTTAGCGAATCGGGAGACACGTAGCGAAACGGGAGGGACTTTGCGAAACGAAGAGTACTTTGCGAAACGAAGAGTACTTTGCGAAACGAAGATTACTTTGCGAAACGAAGATTACTTTGCGAAACGAAGAGTACTTTGCGAAACGAAGAGTACTTTGCGAAACGAAGATTACTTTGCGAAACGAAGAGTACTTTGCGAATTTACAATACATCAATTTACACAAAATAATTTACAATACATAATCCAACTTCCAACATATTCATCAAGGTTTACAATACATCAAAATAAGTTATCCAATTTACAAATAATAATGTTTAAGGTTCCATAATCTGATGGAATAACCGGACCGCCATCTTCTGCCTAAAAAATCCCATATTTTCTGAGGTCACATTATGCACGGGTTGATTAGCGGTCAAGTGTTCCATGTACATTAGCGTGAAGACCCCACAGTCCCCGCTCTCTGTTGCCCGCGGGACTTCTCCAACCTTAGCAGCAGCGGTTTTCACTTTGGGGTGTGGAAACCGTTTGTATGTCATTGGTTGGAGGGGGCCTTCGAAGTTGAAATTAGGATACCTTACCCTCTCACCGGGAGTGATTGTTTTGGCGAATATACATGGAATCATGTCGTAGAAGGGTTTCAAATAAGGATCCAGATTCTTATAAAGATAGGCGTCACAGTCGTACACGTCAATGCGGTACTTTTGAAGACGTGCTACACATAAAATCCAGTGTTTCTGGTTAATGTTCACTGGCATGTAGACGTCGTCAATTGTAGACCACTCTGGCATATATCTATGTGGTGCGCCCATATAATAGTCTTTGAATTCGTCGACTGGAAATTTGGCAGGATCCTTAATAAAATCCCTGTGCAGTCGCCTGATTCTATCCGACAATACGCAATCCCCAATTGCCGCAAGTGTATTTTTATATGTTTTGGGATAGCAGGAAATCCTTTTCCGCAGAAGATGGCAGAATGCATCGATTTCCTGCACAATGGGAGCATACAACATACATTGAGTACATATCAAACAACATGTAAGCCTTGTTACAACTCTAACCAACACTTCCTTCTTTGCTTGAACCGTATGTAAATCCGTTGTCGAATTATCGGTTTTTGGATCATCCAACCACGCCTTTACTTTATGAAGTAGCTCATCATCAAATTTTTGAAGGTGATTCACTTTCATAGGATCCTTTGTCTTGGGCATTTTTGACAAGGAAGGGTTGGTGTACGAGTCATCTTTTTTCGGCTTCCTCACTCTCCTCCCATAATTTCCTTTAGGAGGAGTATTGTATAACTGGAAATCGTCATTGTCATCATTGTCATCATTTGCCTTCACATCCCCCACAGTCTTCTCATCCTTCACCTTCACTTTCAAATCCTTCAGTTTCAGATCAACCTCCACATCATCCACCCTAGCCACACCGTCCTCCAATTTAGCCTCAACCTCTATCTTTACGTCCTCCACCTTCGCATCCTCCACCTTCTCATCATCATCTACCTTCTCATCGTTGTCTTTTCTTTCATCCTCCACCTTCTCTTCATCATCGACCTTCTCATCGTTCTCCACCTTATCCTCATCCATCTTTTCATCATCATCCACCTTCTCATCGGTCTCCACCTTCTGTGCGTCCTCCACCTTCTCAACGTCCTCTTGTTTTTCATCCTCCACCTTCTCATTGTCCTCCATTACATCGTCTTTCCCATCAGTCCCATCATTCACCTTCTCATCATCCCCCACAGTCTCCTACAAAATAGACAAAATTCACACTTAGCGAATCGACAACAAATAATTTGCGAAACGGAAACTACTTTGCGAAACGAAAAATACTAACTTAGCGAAACGGAAACTACTTTGCGAAACGAAAAATACTAACTTAGCGAAACGAAAAATACTAACTTAGCGAAACGGAAACTACTTTGCGAAACGAAAAATACTAACTTAGCGAAACGAAAAATACTAACTTAGCGAAACGGAAACTACTTTGCGAAACGAAAAATACTAACTTAGCGAAACGAAAAATACTAACTTAGCGAAACGGAAACTACTTTGCGAAACGAAAAGTTCGCAGAATACCTCTTTCTTCTCCTCCTCCTGTTCAACCTTGCTCTTCTCAACTTCGACATCCTTCTTAGAATCCTTAACCTGCAAAATATGTACTGGTTAGATCAGATATGTACTTAGCGAAATAAAATGTAAAGTGCAAAATTCAATCTCTCCATACCTCAGTAGTCTTTTCCTCTTCAACCTTCACAGCCTTCTTAGAATCCTTCTTCTTACTCTTCTTCTTCTTTATATTATCCTCCATATCATCTAATCTGGTTAATAATATGGACATCCTTTTGTTGGATTTTTCTAACAACTGTGTGGACATATTAAAAACCATCTTCTTGAACGACTCAACGTGAGTTTGTTGAGTTTGTTGGATTGTGATTTTTAGCTCTTTGATGAGCTCTGTTTTCATCTTTTTCATCTCCTCTTTCAACTCTATTTTCAGCTCCTCCTTCATCTCATTAAAATCACATCCAACAGTAGGTGTTGGAGCCCGAGGAGAAGGTGTGTCAGCCCGAGGACTTGAGGTCGCGGATGGGGGAGTAAGAATGTGGGCCGGAATCGATTCATAAGCAAGCTTCTTCTTCAAGTTGGCTGCTTCTTTAAGAGTAGCATCAGCCTTTCTCTTCCTCGTGGCAGGTTTGGGAATCGGAGTAACTTCTTCATGTTCACTTTCTTCTTCTTCTTCATCAACATCATCTTTTATTACCTTCCCATCAGTAAATCCCTCAAAAAAATCATCAGCTGTCTCGTCGATTTGCTCAAATACATCACCACTGTATAACCTCTTCTCCATGGAGGACTCTTCCATCTCAGTCACATCCGTGGTCTCTAGAGCAGTCTTAACCTCCATCGATGTGTTTTTCCTGTTGGAATGATAGAGTAACAACCTTGGGCGTAGAGGGTCATTAATCTCATTCCTTCTGGCGAATTTAGGGATAAAGTTTTCGAAGATCTCATACGTCCACACTTGAAGTGCCAATGCGAACCCATAGATGTTATATGCAAAAGGAGCATAAGGATCTTCAGCCAACTTTTTCTTCTCAAAAAATGAGGTACAGAGGTGTTTCATGTTCTTGTTTAAACCCTTGAGGGTGGCTCTAAAGGTGACCTTCCCCCATGGATATTGGAAGAAAGTGTCCTTGTCTTCCACCAGGTTGAGTATTTTTGGAAATATAACTCTTTTTGGGTCAAATGTGAATATGTACTGGCAAATCAGGCATACCAGCCCCATCTTGAATGCATCTTCCTTGTCTTTGCATTTGAAAAAAGCCTTCTCGAACTCGCACATTTTCACACTCATGCTCCCTTTAAAGTATTTAACCGAGAGAGGTGGACAACGGCGCAATTTTTCTTGGTCCAACTCAGGATAAACGCCGAAACATAGTCCGGTAACCAACGCATACTCCTTCATACCAAATACAAGCTTTTGCCCATTCACCATGAAAGTTATCTCCTTGGAGTTTGAGCTTAACCGCCTCAACAACATTTGATGAACAATACTTCCTGAGAACTGCAAGAGGGGGGCTGTGAATAATGATCTGAACTGGGTATTGTACACACTCTCCAGAAGATCCATTTCCTCGAACTTATTCACAATCTTCTTCAGGGTGAGGGCACTTTTCCACGAAATCCGACCGGGAAACTCAGTAACAGTTGTTTCTGCCATCTACAAAAGGAAACAACATCATAAAAAATGTTCGAACAAACACATACAAACGTAAGAACTTAGCGAATCGGGAGGCACCTCCCGATTCGCTAAGTGCCTCCCGATTCGCTAAGTACTTAGCGAATCGGGAGGCACTTAGCGAATCGAGAGGTACCGAGCGAAACCGCCGTTAACTGAACATAAGACAGCATTACCGAATCGGAAACAATACGAAACTAATCAGAAACAACAATAAACTTAACATGCAAAAACCCTAAACAAAAAATCTGAAACAAACACTTAAACTTAACATGCAAAGACCAAAATCCATAAGCAAAAAACCAGAAAATGATCGGCCACAACTAGGTATAGCGAATCGCTAGGTACTTACCGAATCGGAAGGTACTTACCGAATCGGAAGGTACCTAGCGAAACCCTAATGAAACCCTAATGACAACAAACAAAAATATACTGAACAGAAACCCTACTGGCGAAAAATATATACTGAACAGAAACACTTAACATTACACTAACATGCAAAAACCACCAATGAACAAAAAAGCAGAAAATGATAATGAACTAACCTTAACCACGAACGAGAAGAAAGCAGAAATGATCGAGCTTGACAAGATTCAGTGAAGAGAAAATGGGTTAGAGAGAGAGAGTCGGGCGGTTGAAATGAAATGTTCTTAATATTTTGAATATATAAGGTCTAGCGCGTGTGAGTACGCGCGTCTCTTCAACTTCCGTAGCGAGTCGGGAGGCACTTAGCGAATCGGGAGGGACTTAGCGAATCGGGACGGACTTAGCGAATCGGGACGGACTTAGCGAATCGGGAGACACGTAGCGAATCGGGAGGGACGTAGCGAATCGGGAGGGACTTAGCGAATCGGGAGGTCAACGAGCTCCAGCTAAGAGAAGATGGTTTGAATACGTTTTCGCTAATATATTTTAATAACGAAATCGAATTCAAACCATTCTCCTAGCTGGAGCTCGTAGTACTTAGCGAATCGTCAAGTACAAAATTTTTTATTGGTTTCATAGGTAATCTATCTCGTTTGACAAGGTATCAACAACAAAGTCATGGTTTTGAAAAGAACATGTGTTAGCAAAACAAACCCTATAATTTTACATGGAAACATTTAGATTCTTCAGAAAAAGTCTTTGAAGAAGCGATCATTGAACTCCAGATAAGAGAAAATTGTTTGAAATTTATTTCTTATCTGGAGGTCAATGATAGATTCTTCAAAGGCATTTTCTGAAGAATCTAAATGTTTCCAATGTAAAATTAGAAGGTTTGTTTTGTTAACACATGTTCTCTTCATAACCATGAAGTGATGTAAATACCTAGTCAAATGAAGTTCATGATTAACTATAAATAACAAAAAATCTTGATACTTAGCGAATCGCGAGGTATACTGCGAAACGGTAAGTCCGTAGCGAAACGGTAAGTCCGTAGCGAAACGGTAAGTCCGTAGCGAAACGGTAAGTCCGTAGCGAAACGGTAAGTCCGTAGCGAAACGGTAAGTCCGTAGCGAAACGGTAAGCAGATCTGAAACGGAAACACATACGCTCTTATCAGACATAGATTTTCAGCAATTATGAACAAATAACAAATAATAACCTAACGAAATGCTCAAACATGAACCAATATGAACCATATCAGCAATAAGAATCAACAAAACGGAGAAAATGATGGACATAAAGGAAATATGAAAAGGTTTATGAAATGAAGAAAGCCTAAACAAGAACATAACTGTTAGAATGAAGATCTACCTCGACGCCGTTCAAATAGTTAGAATCGGAGAAATCACATAAACCCTAGTATAAGAAACCTGCATGCAAAATAGATCTAGGGTTAGAAATCGGCAATAGATAAACATAAATGAATTAGTTAGGTTAGAAGAGCTCGGATCGGGTTTGATTTGTATGGAAACGGAGACGTCGTCGCCGCCGGCCGCCGTCGTCGCCGGCCCCCGTGAGTGAAGGAGAGAATTGGAGAAGAGAGAGAAAAAAATTTAGGGAAATGAAATTATTTGGGTATTTATACAAACGTCTAATCCACTTCGCGAAACGCTAAGTCACTTAGCGTTTCGCGACAAGGGCAAAATCGTATAAAAAAAAATAGAACACCACGAGCGCAAAAAAAATTATAAAATTCCACCAGGTCAAATAACCCGGTTTGCAAGGTCATTTCGTCAAATTTCCCTCCCGTTTTATTTCAGTCAAACTATTAGTCAAATAAAAAATCTTGTTTTTTATTATTAGACACAAATAAATAAAACAAAATGATTTATATATAATCTGATTAAATCTAAACAAACTAGTCGAGATATTTATTTTAAAAAGTAAGTATAAATTAGAGAATTAATTAAATTGTAATTAATTAATTAAAGCGTGATTGTCCTTATTGCGGCTTGTGTGCGCGTTTCTCTCACATGTCACCAGTAACTATATCTCCTTTATTTATTTATTTATTTATTTAATTAATTAATTTTCAAATTCTCTCTCTATATAATGCCATCCCTCTTCCAGTTCACGTCCAACTCTTCTTTCCTTCTTCAACAAACACACAAAACTCATTTTCTCTCTCTAGACCCTTCTTCTCTGAAAATACCCACCGGCCGGCAACGTCACTTTCCGACCGACCAAAGAAAAAAAATAATGGATGTTGAAGAAAGATCGTCATCAATAATGGACGTCGGCAACAACAAATCAGTAAATCAAATCAGTGAAGACGAAATGGATCTCCGGCGAGGTCCATGGACCGTCGAAGAAGACGTTGCTCTCATGAATTATATTACCAAATATGGCGAAGGCCGATGGAATTCTTTAGCTCGTTGTGCAGGTATTTATACAATTTATTTTTAACCATTTTTTTCTATACCAAATTATTTTATTTGGGTGAAAATATTGGAGAAAATGATGATGATGTACATATTCCATTTTGTTTCGTCCGTACATCGAATTCTTTACAAAAGGGGGAGAAAACGTGAACAAAATAATCTTCTTTTTTTCCCACTATTCTATATAGTGTTTGTCGTTGCTCATCTCCACTATACCATTTTTATATATATAATATATAGTTGTATTTACGTATCGAATTCGTTTTTGTCTATTTTAGGTTTGAAAAGAACCGGCAAGAGTTGTAGATTGAGGTGGTTGAATTATCTACGCCCTGATGTTCGTCGTGGCAATATCACTCTCGAGGAACAACTTTTGATTCTTGAGCTTCATTCTCGATGGGGAAATCGGTGAGTTTATTTAATTAATTAAATTTATTGAGACTACTATAGTTGACTTGTTGACTTATGAAAATTAAAACTTGTCCTTTTTTGTTTTAGATGGTCGAAAATTGCTCAACATTTGCCGGGCAGAACTGATAACGAGATTAAAAATTATTGGAGAACACGAGTGCAGAAGCATGCTAAACAACTCAAATGTGATGTGAACAGCAAGCGGTTCAAGGATACGATGAGGTACCTTTGGATGCCTCGTCTTGCTGAGAGGATTCGGGCGGAGGCCTCGAAAGCTTCGCCCGAAACCCTAGTTGTGCCCGACAACTACAATTGTGTGAACTATGATCCACTCGATGTGCCTATGCCAACCGAGGAGGATTTTTCTGTAATGCAAGTTAGTGGTGTCGGATATGGATTGGATCAATCTAGCGCGGTTGCATCGCCCGATTCTTTTGGGTCTATCCAAGTATCTGATCCGACATCTGATGTGACCGTGGATTACAACAACAATTACACTGCTAATAACGCAAACAACAATAATCAAGAATATTATCCGATGAATCCACAACAACAATTTTATCCGGATTCTTTGATTAGCCCCACGGCTGGCTACCTTAGCCATGGTTCAGATTTCTCGGGTAACAACAACCAATGGTTCGAACAATTGGCCGACACATCAGACAATTTCTGGAACATCGACGATATTTGGTTGTTACAACAAATCAACACCGAGAACAACAACAATAATAACGCGTTCAATTGAAGAAACGCAATAGATCATATAAAATTGCAATAATAACTTAGGGTTTTTTATATAAAAAAACAAATAGATCTACTTTGTGGGTAATTAATTACAAAAGGTTGATTGTAATTAATTTGTTTCTTTTCCATTTTTTGTATGTGGGGGTAAAAACTTATTTTATTTTACATATTTATTATCATATATAAATGATGAAACTTCCAATTTTCTCTTTAAATTTACTGCTGAATCTTTTACCAATTAATGAGACGGTAAGAGAGAAGCAGGTTAGGAATGATGTAATATTTTTGTTTTGGGTCATATAGTGAAATGCAATAATTGGTTCCACTAGCTTATTATAAAAAAATTATTATTGTCACTTGGAATATTATTTAATAATTAATAATCAATATAGATTTTTGAGTAGTCGGAATATTCGAAACCTAGAAGTAGCTTATGGGGCCTATTCTTATACTAAAGAATTAACCCTTGTCCTGCTTCTAGATTAACAGGAAATTAATCGAAATATTAAACAAATTTTGTAACAATTATATAAGCCACGTGTCATAGTTAAGATTATCTTCTATGAAAAAAGAAAAGAAAAAGAAAAACTTCCTTAAAACAAACATTTATTTATTATTAGAGATTATTATTATTTTGCTCAGAAAAATTAGAACATTTATTTATTTGAGTTGTTTTACCAACTAACTATTACCAAATTTAACTAAATTTGACTTTTACTTTAAAATACAATATAATATTAATATTTTATGCAAAATGATATGAACGAGTGTCGTTTAAGCTCAACTAAAAAAAAAATACTATAAATTGAAAAAAAAACCATTTAAAAAAAATACAACACAAAATAGTTCACCAATTATCAAACAAAAAGAAAAAATTTTAACGAGCACAGAGATATTCAAAAAAATTAATGAGTTTTTCAAGTGACTTAACTAGTTTATCTAATGAAACTTCCCCGATTATCATAATAATATAATTTTGAATTAAACGCATCAGTCGATAACGATTATTGAACGTTCTACGGTTCCTTTAAAGCCAAATGGTCCACCAGATACTCTTACGTCCAGAATATTGAAAAAAATAATACAGCTAATACCATAAGATAAGCGGGATAATGTCCCAACGACTCACACCAATCGAACTTATCATCTCTTTTCAAGCCAAATAAAATTAAATGTTAGCCAATTATTATTTGTTGCTATAAGAGAAGTTGGAGACAACGCATCATTAGATTTTGCAATGTAAATGAATGGTTGTAATTTTGAGTCTATTTTGAAATATTATCGGTGATATTGAGTGAGTGATGTCTAAGTCAATTGTAATTGTTAAGAAGAATGAATAAAATTCGCGAGCTTGGTTGAATTGAGTTGATAAGTTCATACTCAAGTTATTTTCTGGTGAATCAATTAACTCAAAAAGAATAGTAAAACGTTGAGTGATCACGATCGACGATGTGTTTACTCTACCACACTAATAGTATGACGATAAATGATGTACTTTGGAGAAACATCGGTGAAGTTGGTCAGTGACCTCATTATGTTTTGATAAACTAGTTTTTTATGTTTATTTGTTAATGAACATTTTAACTTGTACAAATAGCTCACTTAATGTATTTACTTGTACAATTAGCTCATTTAAACGTACGAAGTATTAAAAGATCATTTAAACATATATATTATCAAAAATAGGTTCATTAAGCTTTTTTTTGGTAAATCATGATTAATTTTTATTTTTTAATTTATATATTTATTAATTAAATATTAATATATTTTCTCTCTCTGTCTTTTTCATTAATTAAACTATTTAAATTTATTTCATTCTTAAATTTTTTTTATTTTTATATTAGTTTCTTTTTATTTTTTGTTAGTTTTTATTTTTCTTATTCCTTAAATTCTCATTTTTAAAGAAATTTTAACAACTTATTTATAAATTTTGATCTATTGTAATATTTTGTAAAGAATTATTTTCTTATTTAATTTAATATAAACACAAATTATATTAATAATTTTTTATTTAAATTTTAATTCATGACTTAAAGTAATAGTAAGGAATATTATTTGAAAAAATTGTACAACTAACTCACTATAATATTACTTACTATTACTATAAGTCATGAATAAAAAATTAAATAAAAAATTATTAATATAATTTCTGTTCATATTAAATAAAATAAAATAAAAAACTCTTCACAAAAATATTAAAGTAGAATAAAATTCATAAATAAGTTACTAAAATTTCTTACAAAAGGAGAATTTAAGGAATAAAAGAATTAAAAACTAATAAAAAGAGAAATTAATTTTAAAATAATAAAAAATTTAAGAATAACATAAATTTAAATGGTTTAATTATTGAAAAAGAAAGAGAGAAAAATATATTAATATCTAATTAATAAATATATAAATTAAAAATAAAAATTAATCATGGTTTACCAAAAAAGGTTAAATGAGCATATTCAAGATAATACTTATCTTTAAATGATCTTTATTAGTACACAAGTCTAAATAAGCTAGTTGTACAAATACATACGTTTAAGTGAGTTTTTTTTTCTTATTTTTATTGTTACTTTTCAAATGATTAATCATGTTATGTTTGGTAGTATTTTTTTAATTATTTTTATCTTTAGGTTTAGACTATTAATGAATATTATATTGCATTAACTTTTTTTAAAGAAAAATATTAAAGAATGAACTTTAAATATTAAATTATCTAAATATTGAAAATAAAGAAAATGAATAAAAATATTATAAATGTGGGTTAATGATTAATTGAAAAATAAAATTAAAGAAATAAATGTGGATATAATTGAATAGTTGATTTGAGGAAGTGAGGAGGTTTCACACGAGAGAGAGAGAGAATTGAGATATGATTTAGATTTAATAAATAAAAACAAAAATAAATATTTAAACGTGTGGGAATAGTAACTTGAAAATGTATACGACGTCGGTGGCGGCGGAATTCAATGTAGTAGTCCGCGTGCCTTTTTGAGAAGCCACCAAAAGTGGTCCCAAACATTTTCTCTTTTTATTTTTATATTTTATATTTTTATTTAAAATTATAATTAAATTTAATATTTTAATTGTTAAAATAAAACTTATTAAATTCCCAAACGGAATCAAAATACCTTTGGCCGCAACCATTGAAGCCCCGCTCCGGTATCAAACACAATATTGAAAGTCAAGCCACAAGCAAATATAAGTTTTTTTTCTTTTAATTATCTATAAATGATTTTTTATTATTTTTCTTTATTAGATATAGATAACATATATAATTAAATTATATCACATAATTAGACCAGTACGTGTAATTTAATGAAATTATGTGTATTTTCATCTCTAGATAAAAAGAAATTTAATAATATATATGTTCTATATTAATTTGTTATTTAGATATTATGACACAAAATCCATCACGAATCTATTAGGATGTGAAAATAAATTTTATGAAAATATTATATATAATATTTTCATAAAATTTATTTTCACATCCTAATAGATTCGTGATGGATTTTGTGTCATAATATCTAAATAACAAATTAATATAGAACATATATATTATTAAATTTTTTTTTATCTAGAGATGAAAATACACATAATATATCTTTATCTGGTTCAACATGTGAAAATATTTTCAATTTTTGTTCTATTTATAGCAAAAAGTTATATAACTATAAATCATTTACATATATTTATAATATTCTAAGCCCGAGATACACGGTATTAATTGTGAGGAAGAAATATCTCTAATAATTTAGACAATAATTGAATCATAAGAATTCAAACTCTATCTGAAAAGAATTAAGTTTATATATTTATAATTGATTAAAGTATATGTTTATACTGTCACAGAATTCGTTACTTAGACACAAATCTTGAATAAGATTATACCTAAGAAGTAAATATATTATATAGTAAAATACTGATTTTTTGGGTATACCAAAAAAAATAGTAAATTTCAATACCGATATGAAATGATATATTAATGGGTGAAATTTTTTAAATTTTAATATGCCAAAATAATATTTAAAAATATATATATATATATATATATATATATATATAATATTTATAAGAAATAAATAATGAATAATAAAATTAATTAAACTTTAATTTTTATTTCAAAATTTAGATTTACCTGACCATTATAAACTTTTTCACAATATTTAACTATTATAATCAATATTAATAAATTTATTTTCATCCCCGAATAATTTTGAGACTAACTATCAATATATTTATTATTTATTTTTTCACTTTAACTTTAATAAAATTAACTTTTTTTTCAATCAATTTTTTTTACTAATTCAATTTTAAAAACTTAACTTTAAAAAAATAAGTTATAATATTATTCAATTCAATCTTTAAATATTTTATTTTATAAGATATGAAACTAGTTTGATTTTTACTATAAAGTGTTTAATTTTTCTTACACAATAGATCCGATAAAGAATAAATATGTTTTTTTTTGGTATGAACAGTATAATATCGATAGCATACCGAAACCTCGGTATACCGTTAATATTCGAAATGAACGATATGTTACTTGTATTTTATGTAGATTTCGGTATACTTAAACATTGGTACCGATATGATTTTCCTATACTGAAAGTATATCGAATTGACATATCCTTATATAAAATATTAAAATTTTATTATTCAATTTTCACTTAATTTTTTATTTATTAAATTAGGTAAGAATTAGAGAATATATATATATATATATATATATATATATATATATGTGAGATATTAATTTGGACTTGTAAAGTAGTATAGGCCGACTTGAAAACAAGTAAGAACAGGACTTGAAGTTGGAATCAACATACAGCTCCATCTTCTTCTTATCCCACTTCCACTCATCATTCAACTTTGACGTACACCATATCTAGATATGAATAGCAAAGTTTCACAATTTTAAAATTCTAAATTAAAATTATCTTAAGATAAATTTAATTTATGAATTAGTTGGTAAAAGTCGAATTAATAGATTAAAAAGTCGTGAGTTCAATTCTATTTAGAAGTATTTTAAGTTTAAGCGGGGTCATGACCATGACTTGTGAGGTGTCATGCTATTTTCTAATTTAAATGATGTTATGCTAGCTTTTTTTTGAAAATAAATCTTGATAACAAAAAAATAAAAATACATTTAACCAATTAAAGTCATAGACTGTTATAATCAAGGTGCAAAGTGGTGAATGATATGAATTCTATGAGCCATGAAACAACCTGTGCAAAAAAATAAAAAAATAATAATTTTCAATTTGTATTTTTCTACTCTCTTATAGTTATTGAAACTTCAAGGAAACTGTTTTGTACAACTTCACAAGTTGCAAAACCCATTATTATATGTGTTAGGCACGTGAAAGAGAATATCGCATCATATACTTCATTTGGATTAAATTTAATGTAGAATTCTAAATGTTTAATTTAATGTATAAATAAAATTATTTTAAACATATTATAAAATAATTTATATCATTAATTGTGTATTTATATTTTATTTGTTGTATAAAATTAATGAATTGATTTATATATATCACTAGATAAAATCGTATTTACATTTTATTTGTTACATAAAATTAATAATGTTTACACCTCATTTTACTTATTATCGTTTAAGTGATATCACAATTTATTGAAAAGTATTGGAAGCTTAAAAGTAGTAGGAAAAATTGAAAAAAACGCCTCTTATAATATGGTTTTATACTATTCTTAAATGAGATTTTTTTTTAGAAGTAATTGATCAAACTTTTTGCTTTACATGTTTAAGTATATCAAATATTTATATCTTGAAATGTTTGGAAGAGACGTGTTAAAACATACCTAATTAAATGTATTGTTCACAATACTTTTTTTTTTATAAATTAATATATATATTTCTCACAATAACTTAGAGCTAGTTTGATGTTGTTTTTTATTTCTCACAATAATTGGATATTCATAACTTAGAGCTAGTTTGATGTTGTTTTTTGGGATAAAAGTTTTTTTTTTTAAATCTAGATTGATATGATTTAGAGAAAAAAACTGTTTATTTAATTATATATTACGTACTTAAGAACCCTTAGTTTATTTAATAATAAAATCATAAAATAATTTGATATTATGTTTAATAAATATAATGATTTGATTGATGAAAAGAAAGGATGCATGAGTTTTATATAAAATTCTTAAATAACCCATATGGAATAAGTCATAAATAAAGTGGCGGAAATTTCAACATGGACTTAAATAAAACGCCTTTGTCGGGACTCAAATTTGGGTCACTCAGGTGACAGGCGAGATTAATTACCACTATAGTACAAATATTTGATGCTAGATAAACCTATCATGTTCTTTATATCTTAATAATCCAAGAGTCAGCCGATGCACAAGTCCATGCAGGCTCGATTTGGTTCTGCCACTGCATACATATATCCTTAAAAGATCCATATGCAAATTACGCATGCCAAACCTCAATGGGACAATGAATAAAACCAACAAATCATGAAGAAAACACATGATGGAAAGAAAGGGTAAACTAGACTAATAGGAACTAAACTTTATGCAAACTAGAGTATCTCAAAATACTATACTATACTTGCATAATCTTGTTTAAGTGTTGCAATTTTAAAAAGAAAAAATATGTGTGAGAATTTATTCACAAATATGTGTTAAAAAGTTTAGATGCAAATTGTGTTATAAATGGGTTAATGATCTTACAACTCCTATAGGTTTTTATACTATATATGAGCGTAAATAAATCTAATATCAACTAAACAACGGGTAATTTATAAAATCTATAAATTGAACATAACTGTTCGGTTTGTCTTCGGTTTGTCTGTCCTTCAGGAACAATCGAACTACCAAATCGACCGACCAATCATGATTAAAGTATAAAAAATATACATAATTAACATATAGATAGTCTATTAGTTGTTTTTCAAAACAAACAGATATAGTTTATATTTTATTTCAAATCAAATTTTAGGTATTTGTATTATTTAACAATAATTTTTTTAAGAACGAATAATACTAATCGATTTGATCAAAATTGATTGAACTGATCTTTTTATTCAACCAACCTAGATTGATTAATAAATCAAAACCAAACGTTTGAAGTTTTCTTAACATTCCTAATACAAATTTATTGCTAAAGTATTGATAAACCCTTAATATTAGTTTTAGTGTAGGAAGTTAAAAAAAAAACAATGATGTCTATTAATAAAAATATTAATTTTGCAACCACCCAATATTTTGTTGTGTATTTAACTTTAAAAAATAAATAAATGAGTATACACCCATTTCTAGAAACCTTATTTTTTATTAAACCAGAATTCTAGAAACCTTATTAGGACAAAAAAAAATATTATATTAATTTGATCATCATATATTAAAGTATAGGGTAATGAATCTCGACACCCTTAATTCAAACATAACTAAATTACATTATCCCCATTCATTGCACATTACATTTTAATAACCATCAAATAAAATAAATATAGTCATAGCCAACGAAATGGAGTCAAAAGCTCATATATAAATACTTAAAAGAATTATAATTTTGTCTCAAATTTCAACTGTTTTCACTTAACTAGTGACTAGTTCAACACCAGCAATGATCTAGATTTAAGAAATAATTAAACAAATGTGCTTAACTAATTAAGTATAGAGTTATTAATTAATGTGGACAAAAACAGACGTGGATTAACCACTAAACATATGATAATTAATATGATTTAGCAGCAGCCTATTAATTAATCCCTTGACTGAAACATGGGATTAAATTAATATTTAATTAGGGTTTGTAATGAGACAATAATAATGAATTATACGCGGATATATAGTCAAATTAGGATGCAGTGGGCCGGACATATAAATTAATTAATTGATTAAGTAAGTAATTAAAATCCGAGATATTTCAACTTAATTATACTGTATAGTATACTAGCTAGTACTTATATCGATCAGTCTTAGTGGATGATGCCTTCAAAATTGAGTCATGGCTTACGTTTGACGAATGTTTTGTTTCAACCCTAAAACCACTCCTAATTATAATTAATTAATTAATTAATAATTAATCATATATTTCTCAGTGTTTTAGCATGCATGCATGCATCTGTTTTGATTAATTAAATGGGTTTAATTAAATGTAATTCTTTTACTTTTCTATGGTCGGAAGCTCCTGTCTTTTTAGACATTTAAAACTCCTTCTAGAACATTATATTTACTTATTTGTTTTTGTTTAACGAAGTGCACTTATAAAATAGCCGGATTACTTTTGAACGAGGTTAATTAGTTAAATTTTTACGATTTTAAGTAAATTAGTTCAAGTGGGGTATGAGTGGTTCTATAGCTAGAGAGTAAGTCTCGAATTTGATTTCACCTAATGATTTTATATATTTATATAACAAATTTAAAAATTATTATTTATTCAAATAAATTAACTATTTTAATTAATTTTATCTATTCTTTTTTTAGTATTATTTGTTTCTTAAATTGATTTTATTTAATTATATATAATATATTTTCAAATAAACTTTTATTAATAAAATTTGAAATTGGATTTGATTTGATTGCACAATTGATGAGTGGACCATATGAAAAGCCCATCATTGTTTGGGTTTCCGTATACAGTTGGACAAACCGAAAGAGCCCACTCTCATTAAAGATTGTACAGTTTGTGATCCAATTTAAATGCCTCTCTTTATTTTAACCAAATGAAATTTTAATTACAATAAATTGACAAAAATATATAACTTTTCAAACGAATTTACATATAAATATTTTCATTTATAAACATGTAAATAATGCATTTTCTTTTTCAAATTGAGCATTTAATGATGAAAACAAGAATGTGGACTTATAAGTAGAAAAAACAACTAAAAGTCAGCATCTAACTTGCTATAGTGAGAATGTTAGATGAGAGTACAATTTTTCCTTGTCTTTTTATTATTATTATTATTATTATTATTATTATTTAATTATATGTAAATTAACTTTTTCTTTTTTTGTTTTGTTTATCTAAAAACAATCCTTTTGAACCTCAGTTGTCAATGTTGGCCCTTAAGACCTATAACGGCCATTCAACTCTAACCCAACTACTGTATTTGGAATGTAGTCAAAGCTAAATTGTAAATAAATCTAATTTTACAGAACTTATAATTTATACTTTATTTTTTTTAGAAAAAATTTAAACTTTATTAAGTCTTATTTAGCAATGTATTATTTAAAAAATTATGATTAATAATAATTTTGAGGAATTGTTTTTTTAAAAGATATTAATATATAATAAAATATATTTTTTAAATAAAGTAAAATATTATTTGATTAAATTGACATTATATAAAACCAAAATTAATTTTAAAAATAATGATGGTGACTAGAGCTACAAATTACTCAAGTTGGTCGTGAGCCGCTCGCCGCTAGACTTAAGTTTGACTTGACAAAGTTCGAGTCGAGCTCGATCCAATTCGTTTAATATTCGAATCGAGCTCGAGCTCATATAATACTTACTCAATGTCTTGTCGAGCTTTTTCTAACATAATAATAAATAATTGAAAATTTAATTTTAGTTCAAGTTTTTCAAGTCGAACCGAACTTGCAGGTAAATAGTCGAGTTGAGCTCGAACTCAAATTTACAAACTCGTTCGAGTTTGAGCTAATAAATATTTAATCGAGTCGAGCTCGATTGAACTAGTTTAACTCGACTCGACAGCCTAATTTTGACCCAAATGAAAAATTTGCATTAAAAATTGAATATATTTTTATCAATATTATGTATGAGCAATTGTCATTATGGCAACAACTGTGTCACCATTAATGTCAAAACATGGTCATAAGAATTGAACTGGGGGTTAATTCCAAAAAAGAAAAAGATAAGGGGTTAATTAGAAAGAAAAGAAAACAAATACACGTGAAAATCACGCTCCTTCTTGCGTCTGGAATTGAATGGCGATGGTGCTTGACGCTGACGTTAATCGCTCACAGTGGTAGGGATAACTTTCAACGAACGCCATTCAAAGTTTTCTTCAGTAGTATACTGTAGAAACTCTAATGGCTTTTCTTCCTCTGTTTCTAGCGGCCACTAAGCTCGCTGGAATACTGGTAACCGTCTCACTAGCCGCCAACGCCTTCTCCTTCTCTCGGTACCGACGCAAGAATCTTCATCCCTTTCGCTCTCCAATAGACGAATCTTCAGATACTCTCGCTCTATTCAACGTCAATCCTTCGCTTCGTAAGTAATTACTTGATCCTGTCTCTTCAAATGCTTCGATTTCCTAATCGAATCAACTAATTAATCGTACAATGTTATAATTGAAGTGATTAACTGCTTAATTTGGAGCTCTTATTTTCATTTGCATGTGAATTTAATTAGTAGAAGGAGAAGAAGAAGGAGAGTTTTTCTTTGGATTGGCAACAGCACCAGCTCATGTAGAAGACAGACTTAATGATGCTTGGCTAGAGTTTGCTGAAGAACATCCATGTGACAAACCTGAGGCAAATCATCCCGATGTTGGCAAAAGTTCCATAAAAAGAAAGAAGAGTCTCAAGATATCAATGGAAGCCATGATCAGAGGTTTCGAGAAATACGTAGAAGAGATTGAGCCTTCACCATCTGATCAAGCTTGTCATCATAATGTTGCTGCCTGGCACAATGTACCCCATCCGTAAGCCTTATTCTCTTTTACTGATCTTTGTTTAACTCTTAGTTTCCTATGAGATGGCATTTTTAAATACTTTCAGGCAGGAGAGGCTTAGGTTTTGGACTGATCCTGATACAGAGTTGATACTCGCGAAAGAGACTGGTGTTAGTGTCTTCAGAATGGGTGTAGATTGGTCAAGGATCATGCCAGATGAGCCAAACAAGGGGGGGAAAGATGCTGTAACTTATAGCCTTGGATCAACAACGTCTTTTTGTTGCTTATTTTATTTGAATGATTTCTAAACAGATGTTATCTCTAGGTCAATTATGCAGCTCTGGAACGATACAAATGGATTATAAATAGGGTTCGCTTTCATGGCATGAAGGTGATGCTAACTCTTTTCCATCATTCCCTGCCTACATGGGCTGGAGAATATGGAGGGTGGAAACTGGAAAAAACTGTTAACTATTTTATGGATTTTACCAGGTTATTAACTTTTTCGTAGAATGGTTTCTTCTTGTTAGCATTTTTACTATATGTTTGCTTTATTGCTTAGATTTCTATATTGTTTGCAGGCTTGTTGTTGATTCTGTGGCCGACAGTGTTGATTACTGGGTCACATTCAATGAGCCTCATATCTTCTGTATGCTCACATATTGTGCTGGTGCTTGGCCTGGTGGTAACCCTGATATGCTCGAGGTTGTTACATCTGCTCTTCCCATGGGTGTTTTCAATCAGGCTATGAATTGGATTGCAATAGCACATGGAAAGGCCTATGACTACATCCATGCCAAAAGGTTTCTTTTATTTTCTTTGGTTGAAGAATGAGAATTTCATTACAACTATAGTAAACACGAAAGTTTGATTGAATATGATAAAAAATGGACCAAAGTAATACAGGTCTTACCTAGCCATGAATTCAAGAGAGCAGAATGAAACAAAACAATATGGCAAACAAAAGCTTTGTAGTGAAATAAAATGAATTGATGTATAGTCAGGCCACATCTCAAGAAATCAACTCCTCAGCAAAATGAGATACTGCTAAACTCATCTATGAATTTGAAGCATTGCTTCGTCTATCCCATAGTAATACCTCTTTCTTCTTCATTTTCTTTCCCACCCATTGCATTGTAGTTAATCTCATCCCCTTTTTCTCCAGTTTCGTTTTGGTCCTTCTTTCTGTTTTTCTCCACTTCATTCCATTCTCAAAGAACATCATATCTTCTGGTTTTCTCCTCTCATGTTTCTTTGTTACCCATATTCCTTTTTTTTTTTGTATGAAGGAGTCAATTTAACCGTTTGTTGTTGTATTAGTTTTTTCTATTGCTCAAGCTTAAACCAGCCAACTAATGAAAAGGTTACTTGGTTATTTATTATTGTTAAAATAAACTAAGAACTTGTTTGATCTTGGATTTTTTTGCCAAAATAAAATTTGGGTTATGGATAAAATGTCCTGTTTGATCTTACTTATTCAAGAAAACAGTTTATTTTGGCTGTTATACTAAACTACCCTTAACTTTAAATAGACTTTAAAAAAAATGGTATCTTTACTCAACAATATTAATATTTAGATTGAAGAGTTAAATAATTGATTGGATGGTAGTTTATTTGGATTAAACCTCAGATTGTCATGGTAGCTTTTGACATTATTCTGCTTTTGTTGCAGTGCTTCGCCCAAACCAATTGTGGGAATAGCCCACCATGTCTCTTTTAGTCGGCCATATGGTCTATTTGATGTTCCTGCTGTTTCCCTTTCCAATTCATTGACTCTCTTCCCATTTGTGGATAATGTTTCTGACAAGCTGGATTTTATTGGAATGAATTACTACGGACAGGTTTGTATTTTAAACTGAAAAATCACTGCTTTATGGATGACCAGCCTTTTGTGACTAGTTCTTGATTGTGTAGGAAGTGGTATGTGGTGCTGGGCTCAAATTGGCTGAAACAGTTGAGTATAGCGAATCTGGACGTGGAGTATATCCAGATGGCTTGTTCCGCATGCTACTTCAATTCCATGAAAGATACAAGCATTTAAGCTTACCTTTCATAATTACTGAAAATGGTGTTTCTGATGAGACAGATGTTATTAGAAGGCCATATATGTTGGAGCATTTGCTTGCAGTTTATGCAGCCATGACCCTGGTTTCAATTCTAACCGACCTTGATTTGAAAATACTTTTTTATTTTACTTTTCATATATAGTCAATCTTTCCCATTGTGATTTTTTCTGTTTCTTCTTTCAGGGTGTTCCTGTGCTAGGATACATTTTTTGGACCATTTCAGATAATTGGGAATGGGCTGATGGTTATGGTCCCAAATTTGGGCTTGTAGCTGTTGATCGTGCCAATAATCTTGAAAGGCACCCTCGCCCGTCATACCATTTGTTTACCAAAGTGAGTTAGACTCTTCCCTTTTTCTTTTCTTATACTATAGGGGTGACTAGGATTGAATCAAACATGGAGGTTTTTTCCCGAGTTGACTTGTAATTCATCGGGAATGTGGTGAAAATGGTATTAAAATCCGCCTCAAACACAAAATAAAATAAAATAATACAAACACATCACATAATTATATATTTATACATCTAATGTCTTCTTTTACCGAAATAGCCCATTTTTCAATAACATATATCAATCACTATTGTTTAAAAATACCTAATTGATTATTCAAATAACCCAAAATTGATCTAGGCCTTAGCTTTTCTAAAGGGCTTAATAATTGTAAGTTTATTTATATTTTGTTAAATTTAGTATAGTTCATCTTCCCTTAGTTGGTGATAACTAAGTTGGCAAAAAAATGCAGGTGGCTACAACTGGTAAAGTGACACGCAAAGACAGGGAACATGCATGGAATGAACTAAGGAGAGCTTCTAAACAGGGAAAGACAAGACCTTTCTATAGAGCAATTAATAAGCGCGGTTTAATGTATGCAGGTAAAAGTTGACTTAACAATATTCATATGTATTGCAGATTGATTGCATCTTTTTCAGTCATTTTACTTTCAAGTAAACCTAATATCCAGGTGGCATGGATGAGCCGATAAGGCGACCTTATGTAGACCGAGATTGGCGATTTGGACATTATGAGATGGAAGGTCTGCAGGATCCTTTTAACCAGTTATCACGGAAGATCTTCAAACCTTTCTTCAAAAGAGGCAAATCAAATTCTCAAATAGATGATACTGATGATGACCTACTAATAACTCCCCAGCCTCTGGAATTTTTAAGCCCATGATTATGCAAAAATGCTTTCATATGATCAATTACTATAAGGTAAGATTATCAATTGCTTTCATTTATGTCATCAGGGACAAAACTTCAACTTTATTTAATAGTTGTAATATGTATTGGAACTTGGATGGGAATGATTAAAAGTTAAAAAAAATCGTGAATTGGAAAAAAGAAATTCCAATGCCGGGAATCGAACCCGGGTCCCCTGGGTGAAAGCCAGATATCCTAACCGCTGGACGACAATGGATTATTGTTTAGTAATTTTTATTAATAATATATATTCATTAGTATTTTGCTCACCGGTTTGTATATCACCATGATTTCCTAGGTTATTCATATTTTAAATAACTTCATAAATTGTTAGAAATTACAATTTCAAATCGACATGATCAGTAGTAATTAATTATGACAACTATAATTGATAGCTGTTTTTTATATAAAGTATCTGAGTTGACATTAATACTTTTATTAATGGTAGATAGAGATTTATTGTACATATAAGTTTAAAAATACACTAATTTTGAATGATAACACAGCCTTTAGTCCATTCAATGAGAAAGTAGATCTTCCCTAATGGTGGTTATTCGAACATAGCGGGTCGGATTTGCTGTCGCAAATCACTGGGTCACGACTGTCTCTTTCTTCTTAAAACACTTTAAAATCATATAGAGAATAACTTTTAAAAGAGAGAAGAATTTTGAAGAGTCTTGAAAAAGGAGACATTCATTGAAACATGTTACGTGGCTGTCAATAAATAAATTTCTGTAATATCACCTATATACAATATATATATTTTTTAATTGATAATAATTTAATTTTTAATATATTAAACTATATATATACTATAAAATAATAATTTTATTAAAAAAAAACTTAATTACTCAATAATATAATATAAATGGAATTTTAAAATTGTTTAAAAAAAATAACTAACCATAAGTTCACTCATAGCTCTAAGTTGGAGTGTATATCATGCTTTCACATTATTATATCATATTCTTTAATTTTTTTTTAAAAGAACTAATAAAAATAAAATAAAATTTAAGAGAAATCTGGAAGTTATTTTAATACTTTGAAAGAAACATGAGATAAGAAATTAGTTTTGGGGCAAAATCAAAAACCTAACAAAAGTTAAGGGATTAATTTCCTAAACACTTAATCCAAAAGATAACCGCACAGAAAGACGAGAACACATAAAAATATTTCTCAGTTTCTTCAGATCCATCGTTGAAGAAGGTAGCCGGCGATCGATCGCTGGTATTCCTTTTCCCGATTTCCTCCTTTATGTAAGTCTCTCTTTCTCTTTGAGGATAATCTGATCATCCTTCGATATTGTAGGCTACAAACTGTTTTTCTTTGGAAATTGAGTGCTATAGTCAATCGTTAATCTGTAGATCTGTTGAATTAACAGTAAACCTTAACTTCCTATATTGTTGCTTGTTAATACTCGATCCTCCTTCAGTGTTTTAGCAGGCTTTTGCTTCGAATTTCTACTATACAGTTGTTTTTATATCATTCTTACGAGGATCCAGTCTAATGTGATAATTTTAACTGTTTGACCAGTTCTTCGAGAAATTTACTGATTAACATTGTGAAGAGAAGAGGTTATGGCTGGACAGAATGATTCAGGTGGATCCGAGAAGAAATCCGGAGATTTAATTAGTGAACTTCCGATGTTCAATGTTGAGAATATGCAGAATAATGTCAAATCCATCTATTACAGGTTTGCTTCTGCCTATTACATGCTTTAGATTCATGCTTATTTGTTTTAGTAAATACAATTAGACTGTATTTTCTCTGTTATTAGACTTTCTGATGTTATGTGTTGACATGTCACTGTCTGATGTATAAATTATTTGTTCAATGTGATTAAAATGTTAAAGATGATTATGAATGGCTACAAGACCCGGTTGTAACAGATTCAAATTGTGTTTCAAATGGGGCTGATGTATCCCCTCTTAATCATCTTAACGCTGAGACACATTTTGAATCTGTTACTTGATCTGGATCCAGATTCAAAATCGAATTTGTGTTTGGTTAAGTTTAGTTTTTAAACGATTTTTGTATTTGGATCCAGATACAAAACGTTTCCAAATGGACCTATGATGAAGAAGTGCATGAAGAGAATGCTGTAGAATCTCGTTATATTCCAAATTAGATCTGGTATTATGTATACTTGAGAGTATCACTTTTTCTATTTTTGGAAAACTGCAAACCAATATAAAATAAACCCAAGAGTTTTTACACAGGTTTGCAAAGAAATTGGAAACACAAACCGTTTCCAAACAAACAAACAACACACAAATCAAAACAATGACACTTTGAGCAAACTTTTGAGAAACAACTCTTCAATTCTTTGTTTATCTTCTCACATTGTCCTTCATCACTTGATCACCTTCCACTTGCTTGCAAATGAGCCAATTTTGAAAGGTATTAGGAACACCTTTTCACTTGTAGACGAGTGCAAGTCCATTGTGAATAATGCCCTTTTAAGTTTCCTCATCACTTCTTCTAACTCTTGAGAAAGCCCTAGAATTCCCTTCCATCCATCTCTTAGATTATAGCTCCAAGACAGTATTTGTAGATACCGATGAAAAAGCTTTTTAACTTTGGTATTTTGCACAATCCATTCTTTAATCTCTTTCCATTCCATTGCTACTTTACCCAATCCCAAAGATTTCTAGAATAAGAGTAATCACATATAAGATGATCCAATGTTCCATCTTCTTTTTGACACAGTGGGCAATTAACATCCAGGATATTCATAAACATTCTCAACATTTCTACTCTCTAGTCATTAGCTTATTATTGATATGCTAACCATAAAATAAATTGATGCTTAGGAAATATTTTTAGATCAAACTATTTTTCACCAATTCACTTCCACACCTCTACTTCTAATTAAACTTTCCACTTCAAGTGTCCTTCCTTCCTCTATCAATCACCATGCTCATCATTTCACCCAAAACCCTTGTACCTTCACTAGTTGCTTGAAGAATGTCATGTCATTCCCCATTCCACACATCAACAGATTTAGCTTCCCAACACCTGTACCTCAAACTAATTCAAGCCACAGATCATGCCAAAATAGAGTCCCGAAACCATTCCCAAGCTTGAACTCAACAAGCTTCTATGATTGCTTTAAAGGGAATGTCCATAAGCTCCTTCCTTTTATGAAATTTGTATGGATCCACTTGATCCAAAGAGTCTTGCTTCCTTTTTTACAGTGTCCAAAGATTTATTTCAACACAATTCTTGATTTCAAGCCCACTATATGCTAATAACTTGATATCATCTCTCTCAGTGCGACCTCTCGTGCTTAAAAGAATGGGGTAATATGAGTTTTCTACTTATGAATTGTGAAGTGACAGTTATTCAAGGGGATCTAACTAGGTGACAGATTTAGCAGGGGGTGTGTTTGGTTAGAGGCATAGTAGGAATTGAATCTAATTGTTGTATGTTGCAGCCGAACATTCATGTCGATAATTGGTGGTGTAATAGCTGGAATATTGGGGTTCACAAGCTTGGCTGGATTTGTATTTTATTTCCTCATCATGGTACTGACTTCAGTAGGCCTAACCGCAAAGGCAGGCTTTTCCATCCATTCATACTTTGATTCCTGGAATCGCATTATGATTGATGGAATCTTCGGGGGATTATTGGTAAATCAAATTATTATTTTATGCGTTATTTCAAATGTATACTGCCTTTTCACATATTAATTGCTAACTTTCTTGCACTTTTTTATTTTATTTTGCAGTCGTTCGTGCTTTTCTGGGCGTATCCTTTGTTAAATAAAGCTTATTGAATTTACCTTTTTACTTATATAAACCATGCATTATTTCTAATATTCTTATACTAATTTTTGTGATATTGGTTCGCCTTAACACGTTTAAAGATTTGCTTATGACCTTGTGCATATATTCTGAGGGGACGATGACGATGCAGAACAGATTGGATCGAAGATCACACTATGATGTTATTCTTGCTTTATAATGGATGGAACAATCAATCTATCGAAGTTAGACGATCTTTGTTAGTTAGTTCTGTATACTTTATTATTCTTGGATTGATGTAGCAAAGTGAGCATATTTTTTTCTTCTGAAAGATTTTGGTATTTTGTTTAAACAATAATCTCTTGAAAATTACTCATTACTAATATTTATGACCATTTCAGCAAGATATATTGGATGATGGGTATTTCATTATTAGCAAGATATATGGAGGTGGTGGTTAACATGAAATCAATATTAAAAGAAATTCTGTGTGTTTTCTATATAATAATATGAGTATTTTGATATTTAATAATTTTTTATACAACTAACAATATTGCTTACCTCAACCATGTACTAGCTTTTACACTTATGAATGTTTTGTCTAAAAAAGATAATTTGTTTAATAGGAACATATATATAGATATATATTTCAAATCATTCTTTAATATTCTAAATTGAACTGTTGTTTAAACAATAATCATTTGAAAATTACTTACTACTAATACATAATTGAGGACAAAACCGACTCCACTTTTTGTACCTATATATAAAATCACACTTACTATTCTTAGAAACAATGCCATAACAAATGACACTCCAATCGGGGCACGACACAAGATAGAAGAACGTCGTACAATCTGAATTCTCTTTTACATCTGCAATAAAATATCGAAAGGTCAATATGCTAAAACTTTTAAATATTTTAAAAACTAAATGATTTCGGGTAAAAGCTTGTTACCAGCATTTGAGGGAGCTTTAAGAAAATAAACGACAAGGTGTATACTATGCTTGAGATTATAATAGCAGCAATAGCATTGTGCATCAACCGCTTGTTATCTTTACTTGGTACAAATGCATTCTTCAAAGTATTCGTCAACTCAAATAGCCTGTAAGAAATCTGCAAATCCAAACCGCGTTAAACAAATCTTTTTTTAACTTGAAATCATTTTGGTATTCATCTTTATTTTTACTTACTGCAAGATATATGGAGGTGGTTAACATGAAATTCAACATTGGATATTCCGGTATAAATGACAGCAACAATTTTGGCTGTCCGTCTGGAACGCCTGATCTGTAAACATATTTAAATGTCTATTGTATAAGAAAATTTTAAGAGTTTTTATTCAAATAATAATAATAATTCTTACCTCAACCATATATGGATTTGTGATATATAGGTCTCCAATGTGATTTTCCCAAGCCATCTGACAATCATTACAATTCAGTTAGCTTCATCTTAAAACACTTTTTTTTTTCAATATTCAATTAGCACTTACGCGAAAAGGGTTAAACTATAGCTTCTGAAGTACTGAGTCAAGTTTCGCAGGCATATGTAGACACTGAATCAGTTCAAAAATTCCAATATCCAGTGAGAACGAATATCCAAGGCGCAAATAAAACATTAAAATGAAAAACATACGTTATAGGAATCCACGAAGTGTACGGATGATATTTATTGTAAGACACCTTGGGAAGCTTGTATATGTGTTCAAACCATAAATATCCCACCTAATTAGAGCACAAGAGGAATAATGTTTTATCAGATACACAAAAAAATAAAATGGGAATAGGTTGTCTTTAAGGAAACATAAATACCGTTAATGAAGAAATCGCAATAACAGTCTTGATAGATATTCTACGTTTAACTTCTGATTCCTCCAATTTCTCCATCCATTGTTCAACCTAAATATACAGAAGTGTTGATAATTAGGCCTTAGTTTGCTCGGGGATTATTTCCAAATAGTGTTGATGATTTGAATGATATGATTGATACTGAAATATTTAGAATTAATCTCAAATAACCCATATCAAACAAGGCCGGAACTTATACAACATGCTAAATTGGTTGCTTCTGAACCAAAAAAATAACACTTACTGTTGGATGATAATAAGCGTAAATCATTCCAATTATCCATATGTAACGATCAAGGCCAGAACGGAAATGCCACTCGTGTAAAATGGGAAAATCTGGTTTCGCAGGATCAGTGTATCCTGCAAGAAAATTACATCTATTATGCTACTCCTGAATGTTCAAGGTCAAGATATCAATATGAAAGATGAACAGGCTACAGAAGATTACTGACCAACCAGGAAAGTGAATGGTCTCCAAATCAGATCAAAAACTCCAGGTACTTCCCAAATCAGAATAACCACTAAAAAGCAAGCAACGAATTTTGCAGCAATTACTTTCCCATCATCATTATACTTGTTAAATGCACCAAGAGCCCCGTAAACCATCAGAGTGAAAAGCGTATGCATGGGGCATATGTAATAGAGCATGTAATTATTCTTGAGGACTATGCATACAAACAACACTAAGAAGTTAAGTCGCCACATCATCTGCAGATTTAAGTGTCGAGATATAAGAAGCTTGAGGATGTAAAATTTCAGCAAAGAAAAGATACAAATCTTCACATAGGCTGCAAACCTGTGCAAATCTCGCAATGCTGAAATCTTTGCGGACATAATAATAGGAGAAGTTTCCAAATCCAGTCATCCATACATATCCAGCAATGAAAATTCTTATTGCATTATATATCTCTAGTGCAGCAAAGTAATGGTACATCAAAAATAGCACCTGTGTAAAAGACAAGATTGCAGCCCATATCATGACATATCGAGCAATGAGAGCTTTTTATTTAAATAATCCGATTTTTTTGCAAAAAGAACAAAAAAGTTGGTTGGATGAAGTTGATTATTTGGGATAAATGACTAAAATATACTTTATATGACTAAAAAATAAATGTATTTTAGTATTGTAGTTGATGATTTAAATGATGATGGGATAAGGGGTTATTTGGATTTAATTAAAACAAGACCTGAGTATCTTAGGGAGGACTAACCAGAATATATATCCTAAGGGCAAGAACATAAGACATTACAAAGTATACAATCCTATTCATTTAAAAATAAAACTAAACATGTTCTGACCCATATCAATAATCCGGTTTTAAAAATGCACTTTCTGGTCTTTGATAAGAAAAACCTTTGAACAAAATAACAAACCTGCATCCATCCTTTCCACTCTTCTGTCTGATGCCTGTTCAAATAAAGTATGGATTTCCCTGTGATGGGTGACTTATCATGATGTGTCTTGAATGATGTAATTGCTGAAACTATGATTAGAAGGAAGTAGAGAAACAAGAATATGTCTCGATTGTAGCTCTGCAAACAAAGGCAGTGGTTAGACATCCACGGTAATTTCCAGTGTACTTTCATGTAACTACATAAACTATATGAGCCTTTGGCCATCAGTATTATTCACCATGCTGAAATATATATTAATAAATTGGATCCAAACTAGGATTCAAGAAATACTTGTTAGAATATATAATAAAACTTGAAAATAAAGACAATATACTAATTAAAATCAGATATTAAACAAGTATAGGTACCAAGACGGATAAGTGAGCACCTTTCTCGTTTCACCGAAGGCATTTGTTCGGTCACATAGATAAAAGTACATCATGAGGCCAATAAACTCAGACCTGTACAGAGAACAGATAGATGATTGGGAAGGCTATCAAAATTTAATCACAAAATAATAAATAGGAAATGCAGAAAGAGAAGCACCCACATTGCTCTAAGTGTCAATCGGTTTTCCAGCAAGAAAGGTTCATCCAACAAAAAGAATCTGGAAGAAATAAGGTGAGTGATCAGATGAGATTCATTGTTAAACAACAAAAGAGAGGACCAGTGTGTTGCTAATTTCTTCTCACCTGATAATGAGAGATGTAACAGTAGAACTCCTAGCTTTTGGAGAACCTACTTGCAGACCTCCTCCCTCCAGCAAAACAGCTCTATCATTATCCTTTATCGCTTCATTTCCCAACTCAACCAAATTGATGTCAGACCGACTGAAAGTATTAAGTCCAAGAGGAAAATGATTATTGCAAAGTTTAACAAGAGATGGTTGAATAAATTTCCATAATGACAAAGGAAAGTTTAGCATTACATTAATCAACAATTGATATATGATACAAAGTAGTAATAACTAACTTCTTCAAGTGATGCAATTGTAGTACATCACACTCTTTTCTATTGTAAGGTAAACTATTTTTGGCTGAGATAATGATTCCTTCATCCTTAAAAACTTTTCAGAACTGACATCATCTAAATCTGACCATGAATTGATGACTTAGATGTATTGCTTTCTGGCTTAGGTCATTTAACTCTTACAGATCAAAAGTGTAACTATTCCTACATTTCTTTGAATAGCAAAGCCTAAACAGGTTCTCATGAGGCAAATTTGATCAATCATAGAAATAACAAGTAAAGTAATGCATATGGACGCTTATGACACGAACAATGAAGATTGGCTCACATTTTGGACGATAGATGACTTTTTCTGTATTCCAAGAACTCCGAATAAATCCAAGCTATAATCGTCGGTACCGCACCAAGAAGGAACGACACCTGTAAGATAGACACAGAAAACGTATAACGTATAAGAATAGTCCAATTGCAGAGAAATAAGTTGAACTATAACCAAAGCAGCGGTAGATTTTCACAATTTCACCGGAATCAGAGTAGAAACGATATCGAGTGACGAACAGATATAATAACGAACAAAGATCTTTATAGGCAGCGAATTACAGACCTGACCGGGCGTTACAGGTCCATTGATCGCCATTTCCGCGGTCTTATAATGTAATTTATGGAGCGAAACTCAGCGTGAAAGAATAAGCATTACAAAATATGTCGCAGTAGCCAGTAGGATTCACAGAAACCTCAGATCTCAAGAGGAGAATGATTGCTGATGCGAGTATAGATAAGAGTCGATCTGATGCAGACGAAAGCTAATTGCCAGCGATGCGTTAGAGAGAGTGATGTATTGGAGCGCTTGTGGGAAGAAGATGAAGAAGAAGATCGTCGGTTGTGAAATCAATATCCAGACAACTAGAGATGTAGATAGATTGCTTCTTTACACTGTACCATTATACCATTCCAGCTCTAAATTAGGAAAGGAATAAATATTACTTACAATTTTATTACACCATTAAACGCGTGAAATTTATAAAACAATCCTGATATTTTAGTCTTTTAGTTCGACTTTTTTCACTTGTCATCATGTTTGGGTTGTGATTGCTTTTATAATTATGATAAAACGAGTTTCCGTATATAAATAAAATCAAACATACATTACTATTTCACGAAAGAAAAATGATGAACTAAACGAAAAAATTAACAAAAGTAAGTTTACGAATCTACGTGGTATGCCACGTGGGTAGAAGGGATAAATTTTTAATAATGTCCCGAAACAGTCATTTCGGGTCTCAAAACGCACATGAGTAGGAGGACGAAAATTAAAAATGTTCTGAAACGCTCATTTCGGGTCCCGAAATGACCGTTTCGGGACCCGAAATGAGCGGTTTTGAAACGTGGGAATAACCGGACACGTCAAATTCGTGGACTTACTTTTATTAATTTTTTCGTTGAATTTATTATTCCTCTTAACGAATAAGATAGATAATCTAAGACAAATATGAATATAAATAAAAACAATTAAATATATCAAACATAGTGATTCAACTTGAAAATATAATAAATAAGCTCAAAATAAGATCAATCAAACTAACATTAAAACCACAACTATGGGCAATTGCTATACAATTCCATTGAATTTAATCTATACTCCATGCAAACAAATAGGCCATCAATTTATTTATTTTACCTTTTATTAATGTCTTAATAGTAAATTTTAATAAAATATTATTTATTGAGACTATGAGATTCAATTGAAATTTCAGACCATTATTTTCAATTTTATAATTTAAGACTTCTTAATATAAAAACAAATTAGGAATTTAATTAATAGACATCAATCATTTTATTAAAAAGTTATATATATGACATTAATAATAAAATTAAATAAATTAAACGTATTAAAGTTATCTTTCATTTTTTTTAACTAATTAATATTGGGAAGACACATGAACATTGTTCTTACAATTCATGCTACTCTAATTTTAGAAATTTATTTATTCTAGTTCGTTTATACTATATATTTAAGTAATTAAAAATATTCATAAAATAATTTTATATAATATATTGTAATATTAAAAATCTTCGTATTATTATAACAAATTAAACATATTTTTTGTATGAAATATAAAATTTATATTAACGATATTATATATTTATTATTTCTTAACACACAATCACCAACCTCCCAAATTTATTATCTACTCCACACCGACAAATATAAATACATGAGAATTATGCAGCATGCATATATTCCTATAATTCTTATGATTGGGTCCCGCAAATTTTCATATTCAAAATGCCAGCACTTTTTCTAATTAGATCGCAATAATTATTAATTGAAAATTATTCTCTCGATCTCTTAATTAACGATAACGAAGTATTTATCCAAATGAACATCTATTTTTTTATTTATGTCTTCATTCTATGCAATAAGAATTTCACCCGACGCCTGCCCTTATATATCAAGAGTCTCCCAACCACATAATTGTCGATTAATATCTTTAACGATCCAAAAATTCATTTTTCAAATTTTAGTCTCACTAAAATAGTATATACCATCACCACCATCATTTAACCGATAAATGTTTTAAGCAATAATCTTTTTCATCAATGATAAAATACAATGAAATGTCGAAGCATCGATCCATCGATTCGACTGTTGTATACTGTAGCAAGACATGCGACGCGTGTGTGAGTCTGATTTTCTTGTAATTATCTCATATATCTGGTTCAAATATAATAATTTGCATAGACTATAATTTGCGCCAACTTGATTCTTGTAAAATTTATTTTTTTCCCACCAATCTTTTGTCCAAATTAATATTTGACACTTCACCAGTAATCTTAATGCACTTTTATTGAAATTAAATTGAGAATAAAAGTTTATTATTTTTTAAATATATTAATATTATATATATATATATGTGAAATAATATTATTTTAATTCATAATATAATTGATATAATTAATATATATATATATATATATATATATATATATATATATATATATATATATATATATATATATATATATATATATATATATATATATATATATATACTATTCAAACAATTGAATTTCAAACCCAATAAGAACATAAGATATATAGCACGAATACCAGCCCATTTCTAATCAATTTGACTAGGCAAGTGATAGAATATACTTTTCAGCCCAATTAAAAAGTGTAATAAATAATTAAATATACAAGTGCAACAAGGATTTCCAATCTATGAGATTTTTTTTACAAATTTCAAATTAAGTTGGATTATGAGAAAACAGTACTTTTAAGACAAACAAATCTGCATTGATTGATGTATAAACTTTCACTTTCAAGTATTATTATTATTATTATTATTATTATTATTATTATTATTTTTATATCGAAAACTAGCATTACATCATCTTTGTCATTATCTCTTTAAAAATATTATTAATATTTTTTTTTCAACAAACTCATTATAATAGTTCAATAGTCAAAATTCATATATAAGAGACCATATATTATGTGTGATAACTATAGAGATAATGAACTTTAGTTAGATGACCGCAACAAACATAATTTAAGTTTTTTTAAAAAAATTTATGAACCAAACTAGTTTGAACTTTAAATACAATTAATTTAAGTTTGCAAAGTTTGTTGTTATCCAAGATTTAAGATCAATTCTTGATTCAATTTGTTATGTCACGTGTATATAGTTAATAATATGTTATGATTGATGGTCTTCAATGAGTTGAAATTAACTTAAAAGTCATTGATTTTCTATCTCCTCTTCTTTAATATTTCAAATTCTCATGGTTGCTTTTATAACTAGCAATTGAGTACAAAATATTAATGTTGGATTTTCCTATAATTTGAATTGAATTTATATTGTTTCAAATGTAATTGACAATCCAATTTAACTTCTTAAAATCAATTTAATAAAACATGAGTGAAATAAAATTTATTAGAGATGCATATTATAATAATAACAATATTTGTGTTAATTATTTCATTCATAAAAGTTTACTAATTGTGAAAACAATGTTAGCAATGTCCTCAAAGTTCTTGTTAACTTGTTCAAGGATAAGAGGAATGACCGGTGGACCCTCGTATACATCGTCACATGACTCAGCTCCATCTATAACAGATATTAGATCATTTCCTTATCACCAGACTTTAGAGCTGAATTTGCCTTATTGACACTGATCATTGTACTCTTGTAAGACGTATCACACGATTGTAGTTGATCTTTAGTCTCAGTGCTGTTTGCGTTTTTGTAAAGAGATGCGATCACAGTTAATGCAATATTCCCCTTAACATATGTCTTATCAATGAGTATTTGGACCAGGCCTTTCAGATCGGCTTGTGCACTTCGAGGATCGGAATTCAATATATCATTGCAAATGGTAGGATTCTGAGTTTTGGAGCAAACATTTTGGATCAAAGTTGTTGATGAATTTACTCTTGGACCTCTTAGTTAATTCAATAGAGTAGAGTTAGTAAAATACTAAAATATAATAAAACTTATAAATTCATTGTTGAAAAATATCTCTTAATTTATTTAGTTTTACTCCAATAAAAACTCATTATACGATAAATCAAGTGACAAATGTCCGGTTAATTTCTTAAAAAAAAATATTTTTGTTTGAAAACCAGAATTGAAACTATTATAATAATAATAATATTTAAGTTAAGATTTCGAAGGGTTAATACATATACGTTATTCAAAATCATCCAATATTTCTCATAAATATGTTTTTTCTTAAATCATTGATTACTCACTTAAGTTAAGATTTTGGATGTTTAATATTTAAACCAGTCATCTTATATTTCTCTTAAATATTTTTCTTTCCTAAACTATCTATTTCCCTCTATTATAATTATAATTAATTTATATTTTCATAAATATAATTAAAAATACAATATATTATATTCTACCAAATATATATCACAAGTATTTGCGGATTACATACCGTTGTCCTACTATATATATATACAAATTTATATTTATATATAATATTACATATTTATTTATATAAAATAAAAACAATTATATATATTATCCGAATTAAAAAAAATAGTAAAAATAGAGCGAGAATTTGGTGTCATAATATATATATATATATATTTATATATAATATTACATATTTATTTATATAAAATAAAAATAATTATATATATTTTCCGAATTAAAAAAATAGTAATGATAGAGAACGGGAATTTGGTGTCATAAATAGTGTCGGAATAATGTGTCAACATGTGATTAAAGTTACAAAATGAAATTTCTCTCTCCTACTAGATTTAAATTAATCATGTATTCGCACATCATTTCTGACACCATTCATGACACTAAATTCTAACTCTTTATCATTTGAGATATTATTTAGTGGTAAAATATAATTTTAATTAATAAAATTTAATTTTCGAGTTTTCGAGTTAAAGTTCGAATTGTAATTGAGTATTTACAATTCAATTTGAGTTGAGTTCGAATAGTATGGTACTTGACTTGACCTTTACACCCTTAGGTTAGATAATGACTAATTAATTATGGTTGTTGAATTATGAGATAAGAACCCCATTAATGTAAAGAAGTCTCTTGCATTGATATATAAACTTTAGACTTTTTTATTTTATTTTTTTTAATAATGAAGAACTAACATGATACCCCAATTCCTGCTCCAACTCAAAGTGTATTCAGTTGAAATTTAATCCGTGATCTTTTGGTATCTTAAATCGGCTCATATCACTGAGCTACCTTGGTGGGTTATAAAATTTTGACTAATTGTCAAAATTAATTTCGAGTAACAAGTAAATATAAAAATCTTTATTTTTAATTGAGCTTTTTTTATTTATTTAAAAAGTTAATACGATACTTAAACGTTCTTAGTCAGTTTTTAGACAAACTCTTACTTGTCCATTAAAGTGAGTTAATTCAATAGAGTTAGTAAGAGATAAATTCATCGTTGGAAAACATTACTTAATTTATTTAATTTTACTATTAGTTTTTTTACCAATAAAAATTATTTATAAGGGTAACTCGAGTGACAAAGTGACAAGACTTGTGTTAAGTTCTTAACAAAAATTAATATCTTTCAATGGAATGCAAAACATTACCATTAATATTTGTTTGGAGACAATAATTGGTACTATTATTTGTATAATAGTCAATAGATGATGATATGATAAGGAATTAACTTAAAAAGTATATTATCCTTTGGGAGGCAAGGCCTCACTCAAATCTTGGCCTTAACAAAAACCAATATTCATTCATATGCTCTATGGAAAAAAAAATCAAGCATCCTTTGATGGATAGATTAGCTTACACTAGTATACACTAGTATAGACATTTATTTTTCGCTCTCTAATTTTATAATTTATATTTTTCATAAATTTTGAGCATAATGTCATTTAAAATTCATATGCAAATTCATTGAACGAGTTATTAAACGAGTAATTATTTTTGAAGCAATTGAAATTCCAAAAATAATTGATTTTGAGTTTTTAATAAGTTAAGGTGATAATTAGTTTAAGTTAAAATATTTTGGGTTATTATTATATTTAAGATATTTAAGATTTTAATTAAAATTATCTTGAATATTAAATAAAAGAAAAAAAAAACATTTTTATAAAATTCAAAAGGGATTTTTATAAGAATTGATCTATACCTTCTAATTTTAAAAAATGGTTAGTTAGTCTTAATTTTTAAAAGTTAGTTTAACTCTTTTAGAAAGTTAGTTAGTTTTAATTTTTAAAAGTAGTTAAATTAGTTTGTTAGATGTTAAATGATAGATGTTAGATGTTAGATAGGAGTTATTTGTTTAACTTAATAATTGATTTCTTAAATAATATTTGGTCATTTTTGTAGGGATTATTGAAAGAACTGTTGGTGAAAGGGATCTCACTAAATTCAAGATCGTCCGACCCAGAGCGACTGGGTCCGACCGAGAGTCCGATTGTGAGATGAATTGGACCCTCCTAGAAGCTTCCAACCGTGGGCTATGGAAGGAGGAGGGAAAGATTTGGCAAAATTTGAATTCAAATTTAAATTGCTAAGTAATGAGGTGTAAACTAAGGAGTTCTTAGTTCCTATTGGTCGTCAACACACCTCACTTTGGTGACGGGTCGAATGGAGAGCCATGCCACCTTGCCAAAAACTTAAAGTTTTTTCTAAGTTGTCACCTGGGTTATTTAGAGAAAACTCATGATAAATTCTCCCCATTTTGACTAGGTATGTTTGTTATAACTGGGCTTGGGCCTTAGTGTTTTCTTTAGTCTCTCCTATATAAACCAATCTTGAACCCCTAAAAAAGCACACCTTTAAATTTTCAAATCTCATGCCTTTAGGCTGCCCAATTATTTCCTCCATTACCTAGGTTTCAAACTAGTGTGGTATGGTCTCAAATATTATTATTTAAGGATCTTGTACTTATGCCCTCAATTTCAGATAAGAACATTATTTCCAATGTGAGGCCTTTCTTGATCCCTTTTATTTTGTCTATTTCAATTAAATTTGTTAGATTAAGTTAAATAAAGAAAAATGAAAATTAATTATTAGAAAATATTTAATTAAGGAAAAATTCTTTAATTGTTTAAATTAGTACGACATAGTTTTAATAATGTGTTAATTAACAAAACTAAGTTATGTAAATTGTTTATGCGCATGTACGTTTGAAGAAGCGTGAGAAGACGTCTTCCTTCAACAGACGTGTTAGTTTGAAGAAGCGCGAGAAGACGTCTTGCTTCAACAGACGTGTTAGACTGTAGAAGCGCGAGAAGACGTCTTGCTTCAACAGACGCGTTAGTCTGAAGAAGCGCGAGAAGACATCTTGCTTCAACAGACGTGTTAGTCTATAGAAGCGCGAGAAGACGTCTTGCTTCAACAGACGTGTTAGTTTGAAGAAGCGTGAGAAGACGTCTTGCTTCAACAGACGTAGTAGTCTGAAGAAACACGAGGAGACGTCTCACTTCAACAAACGCTCTAGTTTGAAGAAGTGCACGAGGAGACGTCTCACTTCAACAGCTCAGTTCTGAAAAAGTGTGCGAGCAGACGTCTCACTTCAACAGACGCTCTAGTCTGAAGAAGTGTGCGAGGAGACGTCTCACTTCAACAAACGCTCTGTTCTGAAGAAGTGCACGAGCAGACGTCTCACTTCAACAGATGCTCTGGTTTGAAGAAGTGCGCGAGCAGACGTCTCACTTCAACATACGCTTTGGTATGAAGTGCGCGAGCAGACGCCTTGCTTCAGCAACCGTTTGAAGAAGCGCGAGTACACGCCTTACTTCAACAGACGTCTTGCTTCAGTAGCCGTTTAAAGAAGTGCCCGTCTATCTACTTAGCTCATCAACATAGCGAACATCAGTGTTCGTTATTAGTCGTCTACCAAGTCAGCTCAATACGCTTAATTGCCACGTACTCAATTATTCTTTTATCCCGCGTTGTACTTTCCAAGTACACCACGTTCTACCGAATATTCCGTAGTACAATTCGGTATGCCACGATCCAACGAATATATTCTTATGTACGATCTCGTACACCTGGCATACATCTAACGAAAATTTGACACGTATCCAAGAGGCGAATTCGACCGTTGCTACACTTCTGATATAAAAGGTGATCAGAGTACAACGACGAACTCTCTCTTCTAAACTCGGTTCTCTACTCTCTTCCGCATTACGAATTCTGAATTGCTAAGTGTTGTGATGTACTCTCTCTAAGATAACTCTGTAATTCACTAAGTTAAGCTAAACTATTGGTACTATACTACTTAAGTGTATTTTCAGTATTGTAAGTTGAACAAGACGTTCTCTATTCAACAGAGTGATAGCTAGGAGTTCAGAAACAGACGGATGTTAAGTCATGTGTTCTTTGTGTAGTTGTTATACGAATCAAAGTCTTCTAGTGAAAAAACCTTCTGAAAACAGAAGAAGGGGTGACGTAGGAGTTTTATCTCCGAACATTCATAAAACTCATTGTGTTATTTCATTTCTGTATCTGACAATCGTTTATCTACCGTTTCAAATCGAGCAAGCATTTTCGCACTTGAATCCGTTTAAGAGTTTGCAAAGATTTGTGAAGAATAAAAACATATTTTCATCTCTAACAGAATTAAAATTAAATTGAAAGTGATTATTAGTTCAACAATATTCAACCCTTCCCACTGCTATTGTTGTATCCGATCATAACAAAATTCAATGAAAAAAACTAAACCAATGCTTGCAATTTGTTATTGTATTCTTGTATTTCTTTAATTTTTTATGGATCTTGATTATATGTGATTTAATGTTGCATAATTCCTTTGTAAATATGTATAACATGCTAAATAAATAAAATGGCAGGATCTTAAATCAATCTAAAATAATTTGAAAATCATTTAAAAACCAAAATCTGGCCTAAAGGGTCATCTTTAATCATGATCGATCATTTTTTATTTAAGTGGATTTAATCTGATTTTTTTACCCTCGTTGTTCTTATATTATATATTGAAAATTTGAGTATAAGAAAATTTAAGTTTAAAGATAAACAAGAATCATTTGATCGAAAATGAATTAAAAAAAATAAGAACTGACCTTAAAAACTAACTTTTGCTTGCTTTCAGTCATTTTATTTAAAATTAGTTTAATCTTCAATTTTTTTTCTACACTCATAGTGTTTATTTTGTATATAAAATATTTGAGCCCCAAAACATTTTGATTTCCATACAATTAAAATTAAAACATATTTGATCGAAAAATATTCAAGAAAACCTCACAATTAACCTTAAAAAAGTTTATGCCTTGTTTTATTGGTATTCTTGATTTTATTCTTTGTTTTCCTTGTATATACTGTAAATATATATATTGTATATATAACATTTGAGCACAATAATATTTGGGTTGGGAGTCATCCTTGGCTCGTATCTAAGAATCTGAGTTAGGGTGGGTTTTAAAAAAATTTGGTGTGGATTTAAAAAAAAATAAAAAGAAAATTTTAGATAAAATGAGTGTATAAATATAAATTTTGTTTTTTTAATAATTAGATAAACATATAATGAATTAAATTGAAAATATTTAAGAAATTAGGAAGTAATGGCATTTTTACCGTAAAAAAATAAAATAATAATAATAAATATTTTTTCGGGTTGGGCTTCATAGACCCGCCCTGACTACCTATTTGAATAAAATCTAGGATCCTCGGTCGGAGTCGGAAACATAGGAGTTAGTTTCCTTCTGTAGCGACGCTTGGAAGAACATCCCCACGCTTACTTGGAGCCTCCTGAAGGTCGGCACTTCTGCCGCTTTCTCCTATTGTGCGCTAGTCCGATTGAAAAAATATACCATTCGGCCGAGGATTTCAACGTTGGCTGCTACAGCGTGTGAGAAAGGAAAGTCGACGCTTCTGGACGCTTATTCCGTTGTTGTTTGTTGTTCTTCTTCTTCGTCCGACCGAGCCCTTTGTTGCTGGTTATATTTCTGACCTTTCTGACCGAGAAACTTAATTATTATAATGCTTCTGAGATTCGTTCAGGAAAAGTAGGAGAGTCTGCAAAGAATTTTCAAAGATTTACGAGCTCAGTAACTTATTAAGTAGTGTATTTTCTTATTTTTTATTTTCATGCTATGCTTTTTTTTTGTGATTAAACGTTTTTTTTTAATTTTTAATATAAATCTACCTTAAAACAAAATGTGAGTTCGAGACTTCAAACTTAAAAATAATAATAATTTAATTTAGTTGATTGTTTATTTTTTTTATAATCTTAATTTTATAAGTGAAAGATTCAAACTTTATGATTTATTAGTGAACGATTCAAAATTTAAGATAAATATTTATTTTTTAAGTGATGAGAATGACTATGGGCCAATGTATAAGTTTGCATTATGCTAGGACCATAGGTAAATGTATATGGTAATTGGTACATTATCCTAAACTCGACCATAATTGTTCATACTGTAATCATTCATTTTTTAAAATTATTACACAACACATTTAAGATTACATGTTTTATATATTTTTTAATTTAAAAAAATAACACGATCCTGCGTTTCAACTTATGACGTTTTTTATTGAAAATTAAACTCAAAGCAAAGCTTATTCTTACCTAAGATTTCAGATCAATTATTGGATCAATTAGTTGATGCCTTATGTGCAATGGATTGAAACTTAAAGTAATGGATGTTCTATCTTCCTCTTTTTTAATACTCTAATTTCTCCTTCTTTATTTTATAACTATAATTGACTACAAAATCTTAAATTGAATCAATAATGTTTCAAATGTAATTGATAATTTATTTAAACTTAGTAAAATCAATGCAATAAAAAATGAGTGAATCAAATTTTATTAGAGATATATATTATTAGTATAATAACATTTGCGTTTATGGATTTTACAAAAGTTTACTAATTGTGAAAATAATGTAAGCAATATCCTCAAAGTTCTTGTTAGCTTTTTCAAGCTTAGGAGGAATGACTGGCGGTCCGTCATATACATCGTCACATGACTCAGCTCCATCTATAACAGATATTAGATCACTATATATTTCTCTATTACCGGACTTTAGAGCTGCATTCACCTTATTGAGATTGTTCATTGCACTTTTGTAAGACATAGCACACGAATATAATTGATCTTTGGTCTCATTGTTGTTTGCATTTTTGTAAAGAGACGCTATCACAGTTAATGCACGATTACCCCTAGAATATGTCTTATCGATGAGTATTTGGACCAGGCCTTTCAGATCAGCGTGTACACTTCGAGGATCGGAATTCAATATATGATTGCAAAAGGTAGGGTTCTGAGTTTTTGAGCAAATATTTTGGATCAAAGTTGTTGAGGGCTTGACACTTGGACTTCTTATTGCGAAAGAAGTGGCGATGAGAACGTAACAGACTACGAAAAGAAAGACCGGAAATTTGGAGCTACAAGCGAAGGCCATAGTTGATATATATTATTGTTCTTCAATTTATTGAGTAATTTTGGATAGAAAATTATCTTACACTTATATATCATGTATTTTACAGTTAGAACACTAATATGTGTCAATTCTCTCTTTTTAATATTCTAAAGATGTTACTTTTTAAAAGGCTATGGTATTTGAATTATGAGTAAAGAACCTTTAATGTAAAAGAAAACTTTTGCATTGATCTATATACTTTTGACTAATTGCTAAAAAAATTAATTAAAGTAACCAGTAATTACAAAAATCTTCATCTTATGTTTAGTTTTTTTCTTTTTTTCTAAGAATTAATTTATTTTAATTTAGAAACATAATATGATACTTAAACATTCTTAGTCGGTCTTTAGACACAACTCTTAACCCTTAACCTTGTAGTGAGTTAATTCAACGGAATTACTAAAAGATAACAAAAAGTATAAATTCATTGATGGAAAACATTACTTAATTTATTAGTTTTTTACTATTTGTTTTTTTTATCAATTAAAACTCATTATAAAGGTAATTTATGTTATAAAAGTCGTGTTTAAGACACTAAAAGTCACGAAATATTATTAATATTTGTTTGATAGTTTATAAACGATGAAATGATAAAGAATTAACTTAAAAAGTATCCTTTGGAGTCAAGGCCTCACTCAAATCTTGGCCTTAACAAAACCAATATTCATTCACATGCTCTATAAAAAAAAAATTCAAGCATCCATTTGATTCATAGATTAGCTTACACTAGCGCAATATAATATGTAAATTAATGATAACTTATTTTTAACTTATTCTACATTTATGAGCATGTTTCTCATCGTTTAAACCATTATAAATTGTTTGTCTTATTTTTTATTATCTATTGATCTTGTTTTGAATAGTATTATTTTTTATTTGTCTTCTTTATTTTCAAACTAAAATATTAATTTCTTTGTGTTTGTCGTTTGAAAATTACCATATACAATGTAAATTGTCATATACTTTTTTTTCTTTAATTATTATTGTTCTATTTTGCTTGTTAATTTTTTTTAAGTAATCCATTTTCTTTAAATTAATAATATAATCAACTTGCAATATTCCAATTTCTCTTTTTTTTTCTTTTATAACCAGGGTTGACTAAAAAATCTTGTTGTTGGATTTGTCCAATAATTTGAATTGAATCTATAATGTTTGTAATTGACAATCTATTTAAACTTAGTAAAATCAATAAAATATGTGAATTAAAATTTATTAGACATGTATATTATTATTATTATTATAATATTTGTGTTTATGCCTTTTACAAAAGTTTATTAGACATGTATATTATTATTATAATATTTGTGTTTATGCATTTTACAAAAGTTTACTAATATTGAAAATAATGTAAGCAATGTCCTCAAAATTCTTGTTAGCTTCTTCAAGCTTAGGAGGAATGACTGGTGGACCGTCGTATTCATCGTCACATGACTCAGCTCCATCTATAACAGATATTAGATCACTATATATTTCCTTATTATTACCAGATTTTAGAGCTGCATTCGCATTATTTAGATTGGTCATTGAACTCTTATAAGACATAGCACACGATTGAAGTATTTCTCTAGTCTCGTTGTTGTTTGCGTTTTTGTAAAGAGACGCAATCACAGTTAATGCACGATTCCCCCTAGCATATGTCTTATCGAAGAGTATTTGGATCAAACCCTTCAGATCAGCGTGTGCACTTCGAGGATCAGAATTCAATATATTACTGCAAAGGGTAGGGTTCTGAGTTTTGGAGCAAACATTTTGTATCAAAGGATTTGATGGCTTGACACTTGGACTTCTTATTGCTGATGAAGTGGCGATAAGAACGTAACAGACTACGAAGATAAAGACTGAAAATTTGGAGCTACAAGAGAAGGCCATAGATATATATTATTGTTCTTCGATCTATTGAGTATTTTTTAGAGAAAATTATCTTACATTTATATATCATGTATTGGACGGTTAGAACACTAATATAGGTTAATTCTCTCTTTTTAATATTTTGAAGATGTTACCTTTTTTTAATAGGCTAGTTAATGACTAATTAATTATGGTAGTTGAATTATGAGAAAAAAACTCATTTAATGTAAAAAAAACTCTTGCATTGATGTGTAAATCTTTAACTAATTGCTAAAAATAATTAAGAGTAACCAAGTAATTACAAAATCAAAATTTTCATTTGAGTTTTTCTTTCTTAGAATTCATTTTATTTAATTTATAAACTTAATACAATACTTAAACATTCTTAGTGGGTTTTTAGACATGACTATTAACAGTTATCTAATAATGTAGTAGAGTTAATTCAATGGAGTTAGTAAAAGATAACAAAAAGTATAAATTCATTGTTGGAAAACATTACTTAATATATTTGTTTTTTACTATTTTTTCAATTAAAACTCATTGAAAGGTTAATTAAGTGATATAAATCGTATTTAAGACAACAAAAGTCACAAATGAATGAAGAGTAGTGTTAACTTCATAAATAATCATACTTCTAATAAAACCAATATTCATTTATAGCTCTATCAAAAAAAATAAAAATTCAAGCATCCATTTGATTGATAGATTAGCTTACACTAGTGCAATATAATATGTAATGATAACTTCTTTGTAACATATTTTACATTAACGAGCTTGTTTATTTTTTATTTTTTTAATTAATTCAAAAACCGAACCGAATTGAATAAATTCTAATTAAACCGAACCGAATTCGAATTTGACGGTTCAAATTTTTAATAATTCAAATTCAAACCAAATTCGATTTTTTTTTTATTTTTTGGAATAAATGAGAACTAGCATAACTCAAAATAAATTGCACCAGCCAAAAATTGAACCCGGATTTGTACCACTAGCCCACGAGTGCTTTTCTTTCTTTTTTTTATTATTAAATCTTGAATTCAAAAGATTCTAATTTGATTATTTTGAATTTTTTCTTAAGCTAAGTTTGGAAGAATATATAATATATATAAAAAAATGAATTCAGTTTTCGGTTTGGTTTTCGAGTTAAAACTCAAACTCGAAACTAATTCAAAAACCGTATTTGAATTCGAATTGGTTTGAAATTCGATTTGAAAACCGAAAATGAAATTCAAATTCAGTTTATTCGAATTCGGTGAGTTCGAATTCGGTCGAATATTCGGTTCAGACCAAATATTGAACACCCCTATGTTTATCATCGTTTAAAGAATTATAAATTGTTTTTTTCTACCATCGTTTAGACAACTAGCATGTAGTCTGTGCATTTTCACGAGTAATGATATAAAAATGTGGAAAATTTACAGTAAATATGTAATAGTATTTTTAATTTTATTTTTAACCATTTTAAATTTATTGGTGGGTCAACCCACAATCCGATCCAAGTATCTATTTACTCTCATATATATAACTTTTTTATATCTCGCGTTAATCAAATTTGGTGTTGAGTTTAAAATATAAAATCTTATTTAGTCTGGTTGGTTAAAGGATTGTATTTGTTTGGTTAGGTTACAAGTTCGAAACATACATATAATTTTTTTTAATTTTATTTTTAACCGTTTCAAGTTTATGGGCGGGTCAACCCACAATTCGACCCAAGTATCAATTACTCTCACATATATATTCAAATTAACTATAGCTCTCAACCCGATAAATCGGACACTTTGAAAATTAAGCATCATTATATATATATATATTATAATTGTTTGTCTTTCTTTCATCTATGGATCTTGTTTTGAATAATATTATTTTTTATTTGTCCTTTATTTTCAATCTAAACTATTAATTTCTTTGTGTGTGTCATTTGAAAATTATCAAATACAAAGTAAATTGTCATATACTTTTTTTTCTTTAATTATTATTATTATATCTTGCTTGTTAATTATTATTATTATTTTTTTAAGTAATACATTTTTTTTTAAAATTAATAATATAATCAACTTTTAAATGGATAATTTTTTGAGACAAATATGTGTTATTATTGTTCGTTGAGATGTTAAGTATTGTTAGGGATGTTGCGGAGAGACGTAGAGTGCTTAAACTCAATTTTCAAGTTTATGGGTTTGAGACTTCACGCAATGACTCATTTACAAAATTAAAATAAAAGTATATTCATGGTTAAAGAGGTTATGCAACTTTTTAAAAAAAATAAAAAGTTCTAAAATTATTATAGAGATGTATAATAATTTAACGTTAAAATCAATAATAATAATAATAATAATAATAATAATAATAATAATAATTTAATTCAGTTGATTGCTTATTATTTTTTATAAGTTGTGAAAAATTCAAACTTTAAGAGAAATATGTTTTTGTTATGAGATGACCATAGACTGACCATATGTATTATATATTTGTTGCATTATAATTATCTTATGACCGAATATAATTGTTCATACTCTAATCATTAATTTTTAAAAATTAACACACCACAAATTTAAGATTACATTTATTTATATATATATATATATATATATATATATATATATATATATATATATATATATTAATTTAAAAAGTTGACACAATCCACCACTTCAAAATATTACGTTTTTATTGAGAATCAAACCAGTTTATCAAAGCAAATCTTTTTGTTATCCAAGATTTCAAATCAATTATGGGCTCAATTAGTTGACACCTTGTGTGCAATGGATTGAAAGTTAAAAGTAATGGATGTTCTATCTTCCTCTTCTTTAATATTCCAATTTCTCATTCTTGCTTTTATAACTAAGGTTGACTAAAAATCTTGTTCTTGGATTTGTTCATAATTTGAATTGAATCTATAATGTTTCAAATGTAATTGACAATCTATTTAAACTTAGTAAAATTAATGTAATAAAATATGTGAATCAAAATTTATTAGACATGTATATTATTATTATAACATTTGTGTTTATGCCTTTTACAAAAGTTTACTAATATTGAAAATAATGTAAGCAATGTCTTCAAAATTCTTGTTAGCTTCTTCAAGCTTAGGAGGAATAACTGGTGGACCGTCGTATTCATCGTCACATGACTCAGCTCCATCTATAACAGATATTAGATCACTATATATTTCTTTATTATTACTAGACTTTAGAGCTGCATTCGCCTTATTGAGATTCTCCATTGCACTCTTATAAGACATAGCACATGACTGCAGATGCTCTTTGTTCTCGTTGTTTGCGTTTTTGTAAAGAGACGCAATCACAGTTAATGCACGATTCCCCCTAGAATATGTCTTATCAAAGAGTATTTGGATCAGGCCCTTCAAATCGGCGTGTGCACTTTGAGGATCAGAATTCAATATATTATTGCAAAGAGTAGGATTCTGACTTTCGGAGCAAACAGTTTGGATCAAAGGATTTGATGGCTTGACACTTGGACTTCTTAGTGCGGAAGAAGTGGCGATGAAAACGTAACAGACTACAAAAAGAAATACTGGCAATTTGGAGCTACAAGAGAAGGCCATAGTTGATATATATTATTGTTCTTCAATCTATTGGGTGATTTTGGAGAGAAAATTATCGTACATTTATATATCATGTATTCATCAGTTAGAACTCCTTTTAATATTTTAAAGATGTTACTAGTATTTAATGACTAATTAACTATGGTAGTTAATTATGATAAAAAAAAAACCTATATTAATGTAAAGAAAACTCTTGCATTGATGTATAATTATTTTAGTAATGGATTTTGTTTTTATTTTTTATAGAAATTCAATTAAAGTTTTTTTTAATATAGAAAGATAATACACACTTAAACATTTTTAGTGAGTTTATTAGATACGACTCTTAACACTTAATTTATATATATAATAATCTTAATTTTAAAGTGTTTGGATTATGGGTCGAAAGTTGTGGTTAATTTGGATATTGGGGTGAATCAAGGGTTGTGGTTTGACCTGTCACCCCTTAAACTTGAAAATTTAATTTTAAAATGTGATATATGCAAGTTTTGAACTTACACAATATAAGTTCAATATTTTAACAAACTAGGCTATAACATTTTAAATTTTAAATTTTACTTCAAATTTGTCACATTTTAAACAACTAAACTAATAATATTTTAAATTCGTTTATATATATATAACATCTCATATATATATATAATTATTAGTCATATTAATTATATATTAATACATAAAAATATAAAAAGAAATTAACTATTAAGTGGTGTAATAATCAAATGTTCACCAGTTAAATTAGTGTATTGAATTAATTGAATAGAGTTAGTAAAAGATAATCAAGATTATAAATTCATTGATGAATAAACATTTCTCAATTTTTCTATTTTTTTAGTATTTGTTTTTTCATAATAAAAACATATTATTAGGGTAACTAAGTCAAAGTAACAAATGTCTCCCTTAAAAGAGTAAAAGTCAAGCTGAAGTGTCGTGTAAACTTTTTCAACTAAAAAAAATCTTTTTCAATATATTGCAAAACATTACCATTAATATTTGTTTGGAGACAAAAATTATAAAGATAAATTATTTTATAAATAAACTAGAAATGTTATTACAAATAATGACCGGACGCGGGTAGACAAATTAGAAATGTTAAAAAAGATAATTTCAAAAAATTGTAATGTCTTGCAATCTCGTCATTGGCGGGAACTTTGAATTATGAATTAAACATGAGAAGAAGACGAATTTTTTCAAGAATTGGACAGTTTTTAATTTTAAAGTTAATAACTTAAAAAAAATATATTTATATTTATATTTACTTGATGAGATGATCATATACCCTAATTATTCATCTCATAGTGATGAATTTTTAAAAATTAAAACACAACAATTTAAAATTACATATTTATGATATTTTTTTAATCTTAGAAAGTTAGCACGATTTATCCACTCGTAGGATGTTTTTATCGATCATCACCTTGTTACGCCCAACTATCCCTTTTACCCTAGCATGATTCCCCTACCCTTCACCTTGTTATGCCCGACTATCATTGCCCTAGTCTGACTACCCTTCTTTTCACCTCGTGATTCGCCCTGAACCCGACTCAACTCCATTTCATTTTGCGTTTTGTGAGTCATCTCCTCTCGTCGGTCATTCCTAACTCGACGCTCATCAGTCATCTGTTAGTCGGTCATTTCTAGATCGCCTCAGAGCTTGATTATGTACTCTCTAGTTTGAATCTTTAATCTACGGTATGTTTAAATCGTTAATATAGGATTTTAGTTTTTAAATTCAATTTAGGATTTCTGTTTTGAATTTTAGGGTTTTTTTAATTGAATTTAGTGTTTTCAATTAGCATAATTCTTTCAAATATAGTTAATCTATTTTTCAATTTCTAGTTTATTTAGTGTCACATTAGATCATAAGTTGTTATGTCTAAGACCTAGACACACTCACAATGTCTTCTTTCCAAGGTCCCTTTCAAAGTTGTATGTCTAGTATGTATTGTAAATGTGGCCTACAATGTTCGATTTGGACAATTTTGAAATAAACTTCAAACCTTGGAAGAAGATTCGTAGAAAGTCCAAATTACAATGTAATTCATTGATTTTGTTTTTTATTATTCGTTATTTTCAATCATTGTTATATTTCTTGTCATTTATAGAATGGAAGTTGTCGCTTATTTAGTTTTGTGGAACTTCAATTAAGTGGAAGGACTCTTCAACTTTTTAAGAAATTGAAAGATTTGCACAAGATACGTAACAGTATTCTTGCTTCTTTTAATGAAAATTCGGTCAAGATTCAACAATTGAAAAAAGATATCGAAGCAATGAATTCTAAAGAAAGAAAAGAAAAGAAGTGAAAGATTTATATTGTATTTGTTGCTATGTTGGTCTTATATATGTATTTGTTTTTGTGGTTTGAAATTGTGTGTGTTGTGAAATGACAATGAATATGAATATTGTATTATATTGAAGATTGTATATTGAAAATGATTTTATGATGTTTATGATAATTTTGAGATGGTAATGGTTAGTTTAAGTATTTTCTCATTGTCTCTGTCATTCTTTTAGTATTTATACACAATTATGTGAACTCAACATGCACAAACAAGTTCAACATCATCCTTTGATTTTGCATTGGGTTCTAGATATCACTAACAAGGTTAAATAAGTTTCTTTTATCTTGTTAAATAATTTCAGTGTAAAATATCAATTTTAACATTTTTTCTTTCCATTCATGCCAAGAATGATAGTTGTTGGAGTAAGTGGATCGCTCATATCAGTTATTCTGAACAACTATAGAAGAAGAAAGTGGTATATTCTTTGTGTGATGTGGAGTATTACTAATGATGAGAATGCATTTTGGTCATCTACATGAATATAAACATTCCGACAGTCATTTTCGTTCACAAAGGCTAAGTGGTCGTTGAAGCAAATCTGAAATTGCTAAGACTAAACTTTCATGATGAATAATTAGCAAGTTATGTGCTTCTTTTGAAAAGTATTGTTGTATAGAACTTGAAATGGTCTTTCATCCTTTTGTTTGGTATGTTGGCTAGATGAATATAATAGTATTTGGGCACAAAGAATGATAGCACTTTTGGTGTATATGCACCATGTGGGATTGACACATTTACAATCATTATTACTCATTTAGTACTTTTGAGGTATGTTTTATTTATCACTCATTTAGTACTTTTGAGGTATGTTCTATTCATTTGATAAGAATTATCTATAAACAAATCAGATTTGATAAATAATATCCATAAGCAAACAATATTTAATAAGTATTATCTATAAACAAATATGATTTGATAGCTAATATCCATAAGCAAACAACATTTGATAAGCATTATCCATAACAAATCACATTTCATAACCATTGTCCATAAACAAACCAACAACATAAATCATATAAAAGTTTGATCAAGTAAGAAATAAACCAGCACCAAACGAATTTCATTGTTAATGTATCATTACTCTCTTGAGACGAAACTATAGGTTTCTTCCTAGTAATATTTGATTTCTTCTTTGCGGCCATCTCTTGTAGTTTGTTAGTCGTTATAGCTGGTTTTTCATTGTACACTAACCCAAGTGGCTTGATGTTGTGACCTATTTGAGTGACATCAATCTTCAAAATGCTTGAAGAATAGATTGAGTCTGCGACATTACCTGTTATTGATAATGATTTTTGGTTGAATTGGCTGGGAAATTGAAGAACACGGGGTTAGATTTATTGGTGTTTTCTAAGGAATAGGTGTTAGAGTATAATATAATATATTTGTAAAATATTATCACAATATTATAAACTGTGATAATATCAATATTATATTATTTAGTTTCCTTATATGTCAATTATAATATCTATATAATAGAACATAATCTATGTAATCATAAATTACAATTCAATACAATCTTTCTCTCTTTAGTTTAACATGGTATCAGAGCCTTGTTATCGTTCTTAAGTCAATGAAGTGATAGTCTTTCGTTGCCTCCATCAATGGTTACCTTAGCCATTGATGGAGAACTCTAATAATTTATTATTAATATTATTTTTTGTCGGTGGTCTTAAGTAGTTTATCTGGGGTTTTGAATTTTAATTGAGTGAATTTTTTTTCGTCTAGTTGGATTGGGGAATTTGGTAGCTTGGTGGAAATGAGTTTGATTGTTTGGTTGAGTAAAGGGAGTTGAATTTGGTTTAGTGTTTCCCTATGTTTGTGAAACTTAGTTTGATTAGTTTAATTTTAGTTGTTGTTGAGAATTTGGTCCTACTTGTTATGCGAAGAGATTTGTGTTGTGTCGAATTAATGGATACAAATTTAAATTGAGAGACACGGTGAAGGTTTAACAACTCAAAATAGTGGTGTTGATGTATTGGGTAATAATGATACCAAAATATTGTCCTACTACGGAGTGTTGACGAACATTATAGAAGTCGAATACTTTAGTGGAAGACGAGTGATTCTTTTTAAATGCAAATGGTTTGATGTCCATTCGGGAGATCGGGGAATAAAAATAGACAAATATGGTCTTATAAGTGTTAATGTGAATCGCACTTTGAAAATTCAGAATCATGAACCGTTTATCTTAGCAAGTCAAGCGAAATAAGGGTTCTACGTTCCAGATATGACATCAAGGCCTGGTTAGAAAATTGTGACAACAATAAACCTACGTTATTCGAACATCTAATTAAGGTTTCATTGTATTTTATTTGAATTTAATTAGTTAAAATTATGTAACATCTTTTTTTAACAGATTCGAGATGACACCAAAGCAGAAACATAAAGAGGGCATGTCTGGGCATCTCGATGATCTCCAGAGGAGAGCCGATCTTCAGAGGAGCATCGGTCTCCTCGAGGTGGGTGGTTCTAATGAGCTAGATGACACACCCGACCATGTAGATCCGACGTTACCGGAGGTTGAGATGATGACAACATCACCCTCCCAGCCTGAAAGTATAAGTTATAATAATCTTTGAATACATAAAAATTCATTTTACTAATGTTGTATAATTTTTTTGTAGGCTCTACATCAAAGAGAAAGGGTCGGGGAAAAAATAGGAACATAGCTCTCTCAAAGTTGAGCGCGGGTGAGAAAATAACAATAGAATTCTCGCCAAATGAGAGAGTGTGTTGCGACAACGGTACTACATGGTCCAGACATATTGGGATCGTGGTTCGGGATCCGACTGTCATATCACATCGTCTCCTACATTGGTCAAACTTGAGCTCCACCGACATAGAGTATCTTTGGAAGTCGGTAACAGTAAGTGTTAATATCTTATTGTATTAACTTTCATTCTCTAATACATAATAATAATTTGCAATCGTTTTGAAGTAGTGTCGTAACATATTGAGTATTATCGAAAACATATAATGGAACATGTTAAGGTGGTTTGGGATAGGTATCGATGTGATATCAACTGAAATCACGTTAAAACTCATAATGGGGATATATCATCTATCAAAGCACACAAACCAAATGAATATACGGAAGATGATTGGAATTACATCTTGGATCGTCACTTTCTCCGAGACGATTTCCGGGTGAATCTTTAAATTCTAAATTTTATACATCATTGTTTATAACTTAATTATTAAGTATTAATTAATGTTTTCAAAAATAGGTAAGAAGTGAGCGGAATTCCCAAAATCAGAAGAATCTTCGAATAACACATCATGCGGGGAGTGTGTCATTCTCTCAGGTGACAGCAAAAATGGTAAATATATCTATTCAAGAGTCATTATAATATGTTATAGTATTTTGATAACTAACAATACTAACATTTAATCTTAATAGGAGAGGAGTACGAGTATTGCGCCAACACACATTAAACTTTTTTACGAGACACAGTAAAAAAGGAATAGGTGACGACCCTACTCGTGTGGTGGATCCCCCTATACAAGAGAAAATTGTAAGTGTATACTTCATATTTCACTTATTTATTGATTTATAATTAATTAATCAACTATTGTTTCATTTTGTAGGATGCGATGCGTCAGATGCTCGAAAGAAATCCCGAAATGTCTAATTATGAGCTGACCGAGAATGTTTTTGGACGACAAGGGCACGGGAGAGTCATTAGAATGGGAATCGGTGTGAGACTCACCCAGTTTAGAGGAGATTTACGTGGTGGAAGCAAATCTCAGCGGAGTGAGCAAAAAGTTGAGAAGTTGCGTACCGAATTACAAGAGGAGGCTTTGAAAAGAGAACAACTTGAGACTTTAGTTCTTGAGCCATAAAGAGAAGCACGTGAAGCTAAAAGATAAGCACAAGAGGCACAAAGAGAAGCACGGGAGGCACAAAGACAAATGAAAATTGAAATTAAAAGACAAGCTCTTGAGTCACGAAGACAAAGGGAAGAATTTCAGAACCAGTTAGCGGCGTTTATGGCGAGATATCCTCCACTTCCACCACCGGATCAATCGGGTATATGATGTTTTTTTTATATTTTTAAATACTTTGATTATGGGTTAAATGGGATTTTGGTTTATTAGATATTGTAATGTTGAATGAATTGAAGATTGAAGTTTATTGAATAATTGTATTTTTGGATTATTGAGATTTTAGTATATCAAATTCGGTATTTCTAATTTGTGTATGTAGGTCTGAAATTGTTTGGTTTAAAATAGGTAGAATTCGGCTTATAAACGTTTTATTTAAAAAAAAAGTATAGCCGAGAGCATTTGAAATGCTTTTGTTAATAAATAAAAGAATTTTCCGAGAGCATTAGAACTGCCCTCACAAATGCTCTTTTATTATTTCCGAGGGTATTAGAATTGCCCTCACAAATGCTCTTTTATTATTTCCGAGGACTTTCACTGCCCTCACAAACGCGTTTTTATTTTCTCCGACAAATGTTTTACCGAGACGCGCCGAGGGCGTTTATCGCCCTCGGTGAGTTCTTTCACCAAAGGTATGGAGCTTTTCTTTGAGAGATTATGCCCTCCATAATAACTATTTTTACTAGTGATAGGGAGTTGAATTTGGTTTGAGTTTTCCCTAAGTTTGTAAAGTTTGGTTTGATTGGTTTTGGTTTGGTTTAGTTTGATTTGGTTTGATTTGGTTGTTGTGGGTTGTTGATTTCAGTTTGATTTTTTTGAGGAATTTGTGAAACTTTGTTTGATTGGTTTTGGTTTGGTTGTTAATTTTGGTTGGTCTGAATCGAAGAAAAGCTGTTTTTTTGTGGATAGTCAATAAATTGGGTAGAATAGAGAAGAGAAGGAAGAGAAGAAGATTAAGAATGATGCGTAACTTCTTATTGTTCGCGTTTTCATTTTCTAACTATCAAACTCTCAATGTTTATTATTGTTGCATCGTGAGTTTGAGTGGGGATGTTAGAGTATAATATAATATATTTGTAAGATATTATCACAATATTATAAAATGTGATCATATCAATATTATATTATGTCAATTATAATGTCTACATAATAGACATAATTTATGTAACCATAAATTACAATTCAATACAATATTTTTCTCTTTAGTTTAACAATAGGAACATGACGACTTGGATTCAATGGTGATGCCCGAGGAGGAGGAACAAGAGGACCTGGAATTGATGGTGTTGTCCTAGGAGGAGGAACGTGTGGAGAGGGATGAGGAACACGGGGATCTAGATTTAATGGTGATGTCTAAGGAGTAGGAGGTGTTGTCCGAGAAGGAGGAGGAACACGCCGACCTGGATTTAATGGTATTGTTCGAGGAGGATGAGGAACTCGTGGAACTAGATTTAATGGTATTGTTTAAGGAGAAGGAGGAGGAACACGAAGACTCAAATTTGATGGTGTTGCCCGAGGAGGAGGAACACGAGTAGCCCTTTTGGTGCACTCTTAATCAATCATAGTCGTTAACCTTCTTTTTCTAGATTTAATTCCTAAATTTACAATGATACTAGGACATGCTCCTTAACAATCAAAAAATTAAACAATTAAAAATAAACAAATTAATTAATTGATATACCCTTATAATCAAAAAAAATTAAATTACTTACTACACTTGCAATGTTATCTACTACACTTGCACTTATTGTACTTGAATAAAGACCTACAATTAAAACAGTTTAATATAAATTTTAGTTTTAATCAATGATAAAGTAAAATTCAATGTATATTCGATTGAATACCGGTGGGCGGTTGAGTAGCAATTCCAATTGGAATTCTTGTACAACCCCTTTTATCATGGCATTTCATTCCATATTTACTACAATAGACTATTCGACCATATTGAGGTCTCTTTTCACTTGTTTTTGGCTCTTCAAAATCCCTCATTGGATTCATTTTCTTCTTACATTTTTTCTTTTGCACATATGATGGTAAAATAAGTGGTATATCCTCACATTTAGGTCATAATTTATGACCATAAAATAAGTGGCCACAAATTTTCAATAACTTTAATTAGGCCCTACAATATAATTATAAGTTAATATCAGACACAAAGACAAATAAAATGCAATGATATAGGGAATATATAATGTTACTAAAAATAAATTTTGCATGTTAGACATAATTATCAAGTTGGACCAATCTTCTAATTGGAGATCCTCAATTAGGAGTTTAAGAAACCACACCCAACTTGATAAGTTATCTCCTAAATAATAGCTCGTGCAATTGGGAACATGTGCTCATTGGCATATCTACTAATTATCGTCAGTAATTCTCCATTGCTCTTACTTTTTAAGAAACACCCATCAAAACTGATGATGGGTCCACATTCGATCAACCATTCACGTTTCAAACCCTCAAAACACACATAGAAACGTTTGAATTTATTCAAACCACTTGATTCGTTTTTGGTGGTTTGGATAATAAATGTACTTATGTCATTATTTGTTTTCAACTCCGCAATATACCTCCGCAAATAAGCAAACTCCTTACCATTGTTACCTTGAATTTCTTCCAATATGAAACCTTTGACTCTTCTCATAAGGGACAAAGTGACATCACAATTCAATTGCTTCTTACATAATTATTGTATTATCCTCACAAAGATTTCTAATTGCAATAAAATTCGGTCTCCAAAGTTCAAGGCATCATATGGGTAGTTACCAATCGGTTACGATTGTCTAAATAACATCTATGCTCTGGATGATATATTTTAACGATCCAAATTTTAAGTGTTTTGTCTTTACTAACAAAAAAAAATGACACAAACAACCATAAGTCGCACACTTCACCCTCATTCAATAATATTCGTGTTTCAATCATTCTTGACTATCGCGATAATCGCAAGCAAAGTTTGTAATTGCAACTTTAATGTCTTTTTTATTTTCAAAATACATCACAACCTTAAATCTTGTATAACCATTAACTAATGATGCATTGTACGATATACTCATACTAGGTCATTGATTTGTTTGATAAAATATCACATCGTCATTAAAAACCTTCAGAGTCATTGTCATCATCATCCAATATGCAACTACCAGGATCATTCTCATCAATATATTTTCACAACTCATCTTTAGTCGCTTCATTACCATTTCCATTTTCTTCACAATCTTCACGAAATCTCTTTTTTTCTTCAGATTCAACCTCTTCATCAATATTATTATGTTGATTCTGATCAACACTCTCTTCTTCGGCAATAGAATGTTCCTCAACAAGAATCTCTTCAACTACAACATCTTCATTAATAATATGTTTATTTTTATTAACGCCCTCAAAATCTTCTTTAGCAACGAATGTTTCTCTTTAGTCTCAACTTCATCCCCTTCTTCAATATTAGGTTCAAAATCTTCTTCGAAATCTTGAGACATTACAACTTCTTCCATTATTTCAGCTTCAAGAGGCTCTTCTTCATTTTCAATTTCATATCTTCCTTACCTATTGTTTCTTCACCACCATCTTTAAAATATTAAACTTATAAAAGTATTGTGTTCAAAAAGACCTAAGTTGGTTTAGACCAGCATTAGGGTCAAGATAAATAGTAACCTCTAAACAACTCTTAAATAGTTGTACAACCTCCAACACATGTTAATCAGTGTTGAAAGGACTTAAAGCACCATCACCCCCATGATACCAAAATCTAACGAGAGATCGATTTTTATAACTCAATGATTCAACAAACTCCATCAAACTCCAAATACAAAATTGATAAACATCTCTAATAGCCATCAGTTTTTATTGTCCATAATATATTAATCTCAAAAATCTGTAAATATTTAAGTGTGATGTTTGAAAAATTACACTAAAAGAGAATACAACATTCTAATTTCTTACCTAAGGAATTTTGAGAAAGTCTTATTGGCTTAGTGATGTGTTCAAAGGGCTTCACTTTTCTCAATATGTTTCTTTAAATTTTTCATTAGGACCTAATCAAAATGAATTTCAGAATTAATAAGAAGAAGAATTTATGTATGTATATTCTAATTTCAGAATTAATAATAAGAAGAATTTATGTATGTATATTCTAATAAGTTTAAGCTGTTGAATACTTTTGAAAATTTCACATGTAGTGCATAAAAATTTAAAAAAACTTAAATCCATTTTAAAAAAACACTAAATATAATTAAAAAAAAAACCCTAAAATTCAATAACCCAATTGTTTCGATAAATATTTTACAAGACTACAAGACGACGATTTCAATGGTTCAGACCAATCATACGGAGCATTAGTTTTTTTTTAAGCTTATCTACTCTATATCCCATTTTCGTACGGTATACTCAAATTAATTTTTTTTATTTTTTAAATACGGGTAAAATGTCTATTTCTAAAATATGGTATATTCAAATATTTTTATCTCTAAATTTATTAAAATAATTTTAAAAACTCAAGTTTTTATGTAAGAAATTAACCTATATTTATAATTTAACAAGTTTCCACATTTGGATCCTAAATAGCATTTTTATTTTTTTGCAAGAATAAAAACATTTAACCGAGAGATACCCCTTATAAATTATAATCTAGACTTATTTAAGTTAAAGTCTTGATTATTTAGTGATATAAATAAGCAAACATTATTATAAAAGAAGAGCACGTTGTGTTTAATTTATTTATTAGCAAAACAATTTAAAAATAAATAAAAAAAAGACAGATCACAAATCTCTGGATATTTCTGTCTGTCTAGAGAGAGAAAGAAAGAATTTGATGTGCTGCGGCGGGATTATTCGGTGGTGGGCAGACTACCTATTCTTGTTCTTCCCTTCACCGTCTTCTTGGTTATTCCGATGGCCGGAGCTGCCGTCGTCGTTTTTCCGGTGGCCTGAGTTATTGAATCTCCGATCGTGGTTTGATTTCTCCGTTGATAACGTGATTTGGCCCTTCATAACAGTGGTGGAGACTACAGCTTTACTTGGAATCCTCTGTTATTTCTTCCTCTTCTGTGGATGTACTCTTTAATTTTATTTCATTCTTTTTCATTAACCATTAATTACAGATTATAATTTAATTTGTCATCTATTATATATAGATTTGTAATTAGGGTTTATTATTTATTGGTTGATAGTTTATTTTGTATTCCTATCAACATTGTAAACAAGGGAGCATGTAACTTGTACCATTTAAAGTTTGTATTTTGATTTCTCAACTTTTTGTTTCATAGCATTTTTTATCATATTTTAACCTTAATTTGCATTAGAGAATAAATTGTTGCAAATTGTTTAAATGGCAAGACATGTTTTGAGAGGGTAGACTATAGTTGTTCTCAAATTTAATCGCGCTTTAAGGAAGTAAATGATGAAAGTTCATTTTAGTTCTACTCGGTTTCAATAGGAACACAGTTTTGAGAAAGTAGACTATATATTCATATTGAATATCATCAATTTTGGATCAATCGATATTAGTTTTAAGGAACGATTTTTAGGTATTAAGTTGATGGTGTTGAGTGTTGATCTAAGTTCTCCTCAATTTCAAATAATTAGTCGGTTTTGGTTTGAGATAGTAGATAATGGAAATTTCTTTTGAGTCTTTGGTTTTATTCAATAGTAGATCTTGAAGAAGATGGGACTAGTTTTGTGAAAGAATGATAAAAATGTTTTTGTTGGCAATAAAGAAAAGAAATTAAATTAAGATTGAGAATAGAGATTTTTTTAATTATTTAAAAATTTGTTGATAAGCAATAATTTTGAATATGAGTGGTGACTCGTGAGTCGTGATAGATATAATTCTCTGGCGGCGGACTCGTCTGCAGCGGTATTACACCAACTACCATTTCTGGTTCCGGACCTGGAACAACAAATTATCGCAAACCTGAGTTTTGCTTATCAAGGCGGAAAGAAGCGAACATTTTATTTTCTTCTTAGAACGTAAGCCTGAGTGGTAACATAAAAGATCAAGACAAGGTTGGATAGTTGTGATATCTCGACCGGAAGACCAAGAATCGGGAACACAAGGTTTGGTCGAAGATGATTGAGTTGACTTTTCAATTGTATCAAAACCCAGCCTACCTACTCTATCGACAGTCCAGCCAGATGAAGGAAAAAGTAGGGATCGGCTGCCTTTACTTTTTTACTTTAAAGGGTCGATAATCTCATGTCATCAAAAGTAGGCAGGCTTTCCTTCTTTCGACTGATTGCCTCGGAAATAAGAATGATTTTGAACCATAAACTGAAAGCTCCTCATATTTTCCTTAACCTAATTTGAAACGAAACGAAGTTGAAAACGGAAGTAAAGTCACGAATCTGACGTGTTCTGGAAAAAAAAAATAAAGAATAAAAATCTCCCAAACATTACAATTTTCCTGAAAATAAAATAAGTTTTTCTCTCTCATGCATATGGTCATGTTCGAGACAAAAATTTCCGAACATTGTCATTTTCCCGAAAAAAAAATTCTTTCTTGTTCGAAACAAAATACTCTCAAACATAGTCATGTTCAGGACAAAAATCTTTCAAACATAACAATTTTCTCTTTTTTTCTATCCTCTCGAATATGACAATTTGTAACATTACTTTTATTATAACTTCGTTGTTCAAATTATTTCACTCAAATTTTATTGCTAGGGAAGTATTAAGTATATATAACCTATGATCCTTTTAGCCTATAACCTATTCATGGCCATTTAGCCTGTTTCTTTTCAGCCCAGTTCCATTAGTCTTAGGTCCAGAAGAAATGACTTATTAGGCCGAACTAAATTAGCTATAATATGGGGCCTCACATTTTAGATGATTTTGAAATTACAAATTTTACTTGTTTAATATTATTTTTTTTTATAATCTGCATATAAATTATAAACTAACATAATAAAATTATTGAATTTTAGATATATATGGACAAGACACATGTTTTCTAAAAGTTATTTTTTTCTCTTTTTCATTTAGATTCCTTTTCTTATCAAGCAAGAAAGAAATTTGAAATTTTGATTTCAATAATTAGTGTATATATGTCAGAGAATATTTGAAAATACATTATTATGGACAGTCCTTTACAGCTACAAACATACAATGACTTATCAATTCATATTTATGTATTTTAGCATCTTCAAAATATATGGTTGTCTACCATCATAGATATTCATATATATATATTCATATATATATATATATATATATATATATATATATATATATATATATATATATATATATATTATAACATAAGACAAGATCATAAAGCTTATGGGTTCTTTTTTAAATTTTAATTTATTATCCTTCCAATTTTTCTCATTGCTCTTTAAATTTTGTAATAACATTTTCACTTCTAATTAGTTTTGTCTCCTTCTCATCATTGTAATTATTTTCATTTTATACCCCCATAAAACAATGTTCATCAATTAATGATGTCTTATACTTCCTAATTAAATATATTTCCAGACTTAACTTGAAGGATGAAATAAGTTTTAATTATGTAATTATTATGACCATTTATAACAAATTAACACTAAATGGAGTATGTATATATATAGCAATCAATATGATCTCTAGTTCATATTCTAATTGAAATTAACAATTGAATAAGGATTGAACCATTGATTATATTTTTTTTTATGTATGTTATGTTTTTAAAAATATAAATAGAACTTGTAATTAGATAAACATCTCATTTACTGGTCTCAATCATAATACACATTGACATTATATTTAGATACAAAACTATTATATTTTTCAGTTTAATTTAAAATATATAAAATAACATAATGGATCTTGAGAAAGAAAAGAGCACTGAAATTTTGTTATCCTTTTACACAAATTGAACTTTTCTAGACTAATGCCATAAGAATTCATTCTTTACCATTTTACCCCTAATATATGTGGATTAGACATTTGAAAAAAGATTAAAAGAGCAAATTAAGAAAGAAGATTTACATAACTAAAAAGAGCCATACACAAAACAAATAAATGAATCCCAAAATATACTTCAAATTAAGTACTGATAATCATAATATAAATTAAAGAAGATTAAATAAACTAGATCAGAAGTTCTTTAAGTTAATCTATCCATCTCTACACAATCTCCTCTTTTGCTTGAGATTGCCCGATCATCATATCTTGAAGTAACCCATTAGAAGGGCAAACCCGAGCATTTTGTAAAACACTATTTTGATGATCATAATGGTAATTTATCAATGGAGCTGGATCAAATATGTAGGGTTGCATATAATTCTGATCAAACCCTAAACCACCACCACCACCAGCACCTCCTCCTCCTCCGTACACGGCAGCTTGTTCCGGCAAGATTCCGATATGGCCACGTGTCGTCACCGGAAAAGGATGATTGTGTGTTCCTTCATATGTTGTGATGACAATCGAAGGGTCCGATGAAGATCTCTCCACTCTCTTCTTCACACCGCATGCCGGCGTGGTGCAACGGTAGTAACTCCTGTATTTGTTATAATTATGTAAATTTAACATGTATATATAGAGAGAGAATGTAATATATAGAGAGAGAGAGAGAGAAAATGGACCTTGGATAAGGGCTGTTCTTAACAGCTTTCTGACCGTACTTTCTCCATCTATAGCCATCATCTAAATGATCAATTTCACTCTTTGTCATGAACGCAAATCTCGGATCCTTTTGCTTTTTCTGGTTCTTCCTTTTTGGTTTCAAACTACACCTATATTATATATAATCAAAATACTATAAATTTACTTTTTTCTCTCTCTACCCATATTTAATCAAGATTCATGAAATCTACATTTTATCTCTAATAGATTATAAATAGATTATAAAGATCAAATCTTTCATGCGGGATTTCCGGATTATAATTTTAATTTAAAACTAATTAAATAAAAAATTAATCAATCTTACTCTATCTTTGTTTTCTCATGGTTGAGTTCTTCTCCTTTGGGGACATCCATGGATGAGGATGAAATCGAAGAAGAATTCGGCGTGGTGGGTGTGTTCACAGCCTCCGACGTCGTCGTCGTCGTCGTCGCCGGCGACGGCGGAGGAAGAAAAGTTGATGTCAGCTGAGGTGGGTCATGAGGTTGGAATAGATCGAACATAGATGGGTTGTAATTGTCTGAAAATCCCAGCATATCCATGAGCCCAAAACTTGAACTTGACAATATTTCAGTATCTTCATACGACGGCGGCGGCGTATTTGCGTCGTAGATGGTTGGGAAGGGAAACAAGGCTGCCGGAATCTGATCGGAAAATGTTGAATTTGCCATAAGAAGGTTTCAGTTTGATTACTGAATCATCAGTTCAAGAAAGAGGAGAGGAAGAGTGAGAACAAGAACAAGAAAGAGTGTAGAGAAAGACACAATAAAAGTGAGGTAATGAAAGAAGAGAGACATTTATCTAGTAAATGAAGGGTTTTTAAGGAATTTGTTTGTTTTTTTTTAAGATTATGACCGGCAGGTGGAGGTTGGTGATAGGTACGGACAAGAGTCAAATTGGTCTTTGTTTTTTAGAGACAGTAATTGTAATAGGACCGCTAACTGGCCTGGAGCGTAATAGTCGCCGCTTTTATACGCGGTGTTGTTGACCGGTAACCGGTTCGGTGTGAACATGGTTTGGTTCTACGCGGCATCATATAAGGGCGTGTTTGGATATCCAGTGTGGGTGTGGGTGTGAATTCTCAAGATTGGATTTTTTTTTTTGTTTTAACTTTTTCCGGAAAAAAAGTAGAGAAATCCTACTTGGATTACAAAGTAGATGTATTCTTTAAAGTTGTTTGAAAAAAATCCAATTTTTATTTAAAGTTTAAAAATTTATAGGTAGACCAATCTATTCAACAAGATTTCAACTAGGACTTGTTTGATCTTGGTTTATTTGGATTTTTTTAAAAAAAATATTATTTATATATTTTTATGATAAAATTAACAAAATACTATTATAAGATGTTAAACTAATAAAGTAAATTGATTATATGTTTATTTATTGTCATTTTTGGATCATCACTTAATTTTTTGTGATTTTAATTCTTTATTTTTGGAAGAAAATTGATTTATTATAATTTAATAATAAAGTGAACAAAATAATATAAATTTTAAAATTGTTAAACTAATCAAATATTACATTTTAATTGATTATATATATTTTTTAAATTTATGATTTGATTATTATTAAGAAATTTTAGTTCATTTTGATTTTAAATATTGTAATTTTTGGATCATAATTTTAAAATATTATTTAATAAAGTCATATGTCACATTTTAGTTTAAATAACTATTTTAAAAAATAATCTTTTACCAAATAAAAGTCATGATATCTAGAAAACAATTAATGTTCTAAAGAAAAATAATAATTTTTAAATTATATTACACAAATCTTAACCACCAACTTGTTTAGTTTTTACATAAAAAAAATTGTTAAATTGAGTAATTGATAATAAAAAGTGATAGATACTATTTTCAAACATTCAATTAGATAAAAAGGTGGTTTTCTTTTGTTTATGTTTCTAAGATTTGTTGTCTCGTTAATAAGATTTCTATTAGACTAAATCAATCAAACAAGTTACAAGTCTCTTCCCATGTATGTTTTTTAATTTTCTACCTTTTCGAGAAATAAACATGGGGCCATGTTTGATTAAAGGTTATTTATATTTAATCCATTTTCTTACATCATTAATTACTTTATTAGTAAATTGTTCAAATTATTAATTCAAGTATTACATTATTTGTTTTTGACATTATTGATGAATTATGAGTAAGTAATAACCCATAATATTAATTAGGAATTATTTGAAGTTATTTCAGACAAATCTCTTCCATTTAAGGAAATTAATAAATGAATTATTCGAGTAAGAAATAAATTATTAATATATGATAAAAAAAAAATAGTAAATGACATGATATATTCATGATGGGAGGTAAAATTAGATGATTAGTTACTTAAAATTAATATAAAATAAAGAAATATATTTTTTTAACATAACCCTACATCAAACAATTTTTTAAAAGCAATGCAATCACATTTGAAAACACTTAAAACCATAATAATAAAATTGAAATTATTATTAAATTTATTAATATATATATATATAAGTTATATTCATATCATTATCTTATTTAAATTAATATTCCAATGATGGTAAAATCAAATATCTCTTTAGTTGAGTATTTTCTCAGGTAAAATTTTCAATACTTAATACTATTTTACAAACTTTTATATATATGTATATATAAGAGCTGAAATTATGTACATGATTAATGGATAAATAAGTTTAGAAAATGAAAAGAAAAAAAAAACAAAGTGATTCAATATAAAGCTACTGAAAGTCTATAACAATCATTATAATAGTCATGAAACAAGGTTGGATTAATAGTCAAACACACTAATGCATTGCAAATAAATTTTAAATTTGTACACCATCATACTAGCTATTATATATTTTATTCAAATAAAAATAATTCACTCTATTTTAATATTTTAAATTATTTTATACCAATAAAAATATTTAAATAATTAATTCGAACAAAAACATCATGAACTCATATCTGATTTAATTTGTTTTCAAATGACAAGAATTGTTAAGAGCTCTCGAAAATATAGAATAATAAGTAAAAAAATGAATATAATTTTTTTAGTTAGACGATTTTTCATTAAATAATAACATAAATATCGTGGGAAAACAAACTAACATAATTTGATGTTTAAATTTGGCATGTGATGCCTAATTATATCTCTAACAATCAATTAAAATTTTAATTAATATGTAAATTAATAATCAAACCGTCTCTTTATAAAATAAAATAAAATTGAGAATTAAACAAATGATCAATGTGGTGCAAATTTTGAGGGATCCTAAATTGGTGAAGATGATCATGATTAACTCATTGATGGGACAAAAGGGATTAGGTTTGATACCCTTTTAGATTATTAATGGGTTTAATTGATAAACAAGGTCCCTCACCTTTTTGTAAGGCTATTTGCATGGTCTAAAACCATGATAAACACATTTATGATTGATTTTTTAGGATCATACACATTATATGTTTATTAGATTATTTGGTAGAACATTCTCACATGCCTTATCATTTAAATACATAAACAAGAGTTCATTATTATAAGGGTTGATCATTGATTGATAAATAAGTTATTTTACTCTTAAGAATGTTATAGTTTAATGATTAATTAGTCCCAAACAACAAGATAGATTTAAATACATAATCATGTATTTTGCATCATTAAACACTAAGATAATATTAACTTTTTAAAAGATAAAAAAATAATTTAAATAAAAATACTTAATAAATAAACAAATAGACTTATCAAATACATACAACGATTCGAATAAGTTAAATGTCATATATTGTATAAATAAATTAGAATAAATAAATACATTATCAAACTTAATGTGTTCTTCTTCCACTTTCAAATCTCAAATCTCGTATTGTTACTCAATCATTCTCAATTGATTATTCAACTTCTTCTTATGGATATTAACTCTTTTTCTTTTTCACAAAAGCATGTCTAAATTAAAATAAATAAATTTCTTACATGGTCTTTTCAATCTCTTTTTAATTTTTTAAAATATATATATTTAATAAGCTTATTTAAACAATTATTATATATAGCTAGTCCTCACATAATAATAACAATAATAATAGTATTAAAATAATTTAATTTAATAAACATGACAGAAAATTATAAAAATAGAAATAAATTTTGTTTTGACTAGCTAGACTGTTTATCATTAAAATACACAATATATACATTAGGAAATAGTTAATTATCAATTTATCATAATGGTTTTGAAGTAGTGACTAGTGAGTGACTCTTCTGAGACCGTTATATTTGGTGTAAAATTTTATAACAAATATCTTATTATTATATTTGTTGAATTTTTAAATAAACAACATATTAATTGTTATTTTCTTTCAATTTGACACATTATTGTATTTGGATTTATTGTTGATCGCATGTTGCTTTACTCCTCCAATTGAAATACAATTATATTTCTTTTTTATAACATTTCCAAATTATTAAATTTTCAACATATTTGGCAATTTCATTCAAATAAAAACTTCTACATCTTAATTAGTTTCTTTTAAATAATAAAACAAGTCATGTCTCTTACATTTTTACTAGTAAATATTTATGTTTTGATTGCAAATAAAATGTATTTACGAATAATATATTTATTTAGTATATACAATATATAAAAATATATTTTTCTCTCTGTAATTCTCTATTTTATACCACTAACTTTATTTAAAAAAATTTAACAAAATGCTAATCCAGTTGTTTGATAGGATATTTTAATATATTATTGGTTAAAATATAAATTATTTAAAAATTTTAATATACTATTAAAATTTACTTAAATTTTAACAATAAATATTAGGTTTAGAGGATGTGGTTGATGTGGCTCTTTCAGATTTTTTTTATAACTCATATATATATCTAATCCTATTTGTTTTAAATTATCTAATAACTTAATTAATTAAAATATCTATACATTATTTTTTCAGTTTAAATATTAAATTTTTTATAATAATTTAAATAATTAATTCAAATAAATTACTTTTATTAAACAATTTCTCTTAAAATATTCAATAAAATGCCCCTGAATAACCAATATCAAACAAGCCCCAGGTGAATCCATAAAAATATTATATATTATAAAATATATTTTTTTCATCAAGCATTTTACGCGTTTTCTTTTGTCTGATCTGCTAATGATCCTGACATGCTTTTTTATTTATAATATATATATTATTTTCTTGATCCTTTCTTCACTTTCTCCATACGCTACTTTTAAATAATTAATCTTCTTTTTATTTTTTTATTTAATTATTAATTTATGTTTAATATTTATATTCAAAATGATGAGGTATATTAATATTAAAATTTATAGTAATAACATTGTTGTGGGAACTCTGTCATTTTATTATTGTTTTTCTTAAAGAAAATAACTATTTTATTTGTCTATTATTTACACAAAATTGCTAAACATAATAGTAAAAACTAATCAAAAATATTTACTAAAAGTTAAATTATGTTTATTCGTATAAATTATTTATAAAATGAAGATGAGTTATATTATTTTATTCATTTTTATTAAGAGTATAATAAATGTAGTATTTTTAAATTATATTTAGCTACTTACTTTTCATTATTTAAATTTGACTTTTTATTTTTTATTCATTATATTATCAAATAAAACTTATTTTATTTAAAAATAATAATTATATATTATTTTAAACCGTTGTACTAAAATAAATTATTTTCCTTGTAAGAATAAATTTATATAAATATTCTCAATCCAAACAAATAATGAATAGTATGATTATGAGTTGCATGAATTTAATATTAAAAAAAAAAAACAAAGCCTTAAATATTAACAGTTGGCAGCAGTTTGTTTTGCTTACTTGGCCACAAGAACTCCTTGATGTTTGGTTTTATGTTTTTTACTTATCATATTTTATTTTTTATTATTAATTTAATTATTTGATTTATTAATTAAAATATTAAATTATTATTATACATTTATAAATTAAAAATTCAATTACCTTACTTATTTATCAAATACAAATTTTCTAAAAAATCTTAAATAACACAATCTCAAACAAACTCTAACATTTAATTTAAAGAAGCGTGTTGGGAATACAGCTAATTCAAATGTTGATTTTGTTTTGATTTAAACACTAAACCATATTTTCGTAACTAAGAACCATCTTTTTAACTTGACCCAGTTTTCAATTTTTAAAAAATAAAATAATAATAATAATATGGTTTTTGAAATTATTTTAAATAAATCAGTATCCCAACTTTCATTCTTTTTTTAAATTATTGAAATCATTAATTCAATTTAAATTCTATTATTAATTTTTTTTTATAATATTTAAGAAAAAGTTAAATACTTAAAGATAATTTAATAAAAATATTTTAAAAATATAAATAAATTTTTAAACCATATTCTTTGTTTTTTAAACATTTGGCAAAATATAACACCAATAAACAGCACTTCCAATAGTCTATCATCAAATTAATCACAACTATTTTATATAAATATAATTAGCTTATTATATATTGGATTTAGATTATGACTGAAAATTCATGTCTCGTTGTTAGTATTAATTGTTATCTCTTTTTGTCTATCTTATGTGAATGTCTCTTTTTAATACTTATAAAAGGAACGAACTCAAAATTCGGTGGTCAAGTGGACTAAAGTAGAAAACAAATTTTGTTTTGGATAATACAGGTAAATAAAAATAAGTTTTATCATTTTTTAATAATTAAATAAATAAAATAATGAATTCTATTAAAAAAAATTTAATAATTAAGGGGTAATGTCACATTTTAACCGTAAAAAGATTAATTAAAAAAAAATCGGGGTGGGCTTCAACCCACCCGAGCCTTTATATAGATTCGCCTCTGTTTATACTAATTAAATGCATATATAAAGAATAATTGAATCATATATTCCTTTACATGGTTTCTAATGGATATAAGTAGGGATGGCAATGGGGCGGGGAATGTATTTACCATCCCCGCACCGTTTCTATTTCGGGGATTTTTTTAATACCATCCCCGTCCCGTTCGGTTTTATTCGGTTTCGGGGATCCCCGCGGGGCACCGTTTTAATAAAATATTTTTAAAAAAAATTATAAAAAAAATTATATAAACAAAATTTTAATATAATATATTGAAATTTTATATTATTATAAAGAAATAAACTTACAACTATTATAAGATGTAGTGAAAAAATAAATATATTGGAAATTTAATATATTTAATTATGTTTTATAGTGTTCGGGGTGAGATCGGGGCGGTTCGGGGCGGGGGACACAAATACCATCCCCGCCCATCTCCGTTCGGTTTCAGGGAAAAACCGTCCCAAACGGGGCAATTCGGTTCGGTTTTTACGGGGCGGTTTTAAATTGCCATCCTTAAATATAAGGCTATTATGAGTCACGCCCTAACGGCTAACACAATATCAAATATGTATATTATTATTCTACATCCAATTTTAATTAATTATTATTTTTATTTATTTATTGTGACCCATTTTTTGTTACCTTAATCAAATTTGGTTGCATAGCTTTCTTTATCATTTTTCTTTAATAATATTAATTAATGATTCTGTCCATGTTAATTTTTTTCTAGAGGGATGTCTCCTTCAAGATGAGTCATGGCCAGGTGTAAAGGATGTCAATATCATATCCTTCAAATTATTAAAATATAGCACTGCTTAAACATTAATAATAATAATTAATTCCTAGATAAAATTAAGTAATTAAATAAGTATTATAGTCAACCACACACACACACATATATATATATATATATATATATATATATATATATATATATATATATATATATATATCTTGATCTGTATAATATGTAAATTAATATTCCTGTCACGGGTTCTTTAATGTCGGTAAGACTGTAAAATAATTATATGTATCTTTTATTTCAATTTATTTACGGAAAAGAAAAGGAAGAACAACAATATTATAAGTGTTTTGTTTTATTATTTTTGAATGAAATTATTACGTACTTGTACTTGTATCTAGTTTGTTTAAAAAATAAATAAATAATGGAATTCTTTGATTAGAATATTCAGCTAGCTAGCTAGAACACCAGCTTGCTTAAGTTGAATATTTAATTGTATTTCTTTTAATAAGGTTTAATATTTAATTTGGTTGACATATTCAAACTTTTTCTTTTTGTTTCTTAAAACCAACATTAATAAATTATATTTTCATAATTTAATCCATTTTAAATCCATATGCCCTTGACCACCTCACTCCTCTCAGGGCACCATTATTTTTTTAAAATATTATTTTCAAGGTTTCAAAGGCTAGACTATAATAAACATTAATATACTATTTAATCAACTAAATTATATTATTATGATAATTATAATACATAATTAGTATTATGTTTCAATTTATTGTACCATATATATAGCCAACTAAATAAAAAATAATAATTTTTTTTTTCTCTTAGATGACCCAACCTAGGAATGACACTCTTGTGTAACAATTTGGCTAATACAATCTTCATCTTCATGGCTCTAGAAATTAACATCATTATCAATTGGATGAGTCTAGTTATTGGCGGAAAATAGAACATCGGGTCGATTGGAGACCAACTAGACTAACTCCTACAACATGTATCGAGAAATATAAGCTTGGAATAACGCGTTCGATTTAACATAATGATCAATTCATCTCAAATCTCTGATGGTGAACGAGATTCCTTAACTAATTATCTTCATCCGTTTGGATTGGAAAATAAAATATCCAAAAGACCCATAAGCTTCGTCTTGGCTGTTAATAACCAACCCTCATGTAACATAAAATTATATATATATATTATATAGTTTGTTCAACGGTACAAATGTTTATTAATTAGAATGGTTGACGTAAATCTTAAGTTATAGTACCATGTGAGACCGAATCCAATGTGTGACACAATCTATATATTAATTTTATGTTTCATAATTGTTTTCTTTCCATATATATTTATTAAATTCTATTCACTCAAAATCAATTATTCTATTCTATCCAAAAATTCTTAATAACCAACCCTTGTATATAAGCATTATAAGTGGTATGATTTAATTATAATAAAGCAACACACATATTTGTTTTCTGATTTCGGTTAGAACATTAAAAAATTTATGAAAACTAATTAAATTATAAAAATGATAATAATAAAGAAAAGAAACACGTGGAGGGTATTCATTGGTTGCAAATGGGAACCCAAAAACCGTTGACTAAAGAAAAGAAAAGAGATTAAAATGGGAAAGATAACGATAATCGCGGCCGATCTTCATGAGATTTAAAACTATTTGTGGATCGCCATGGATGCACATGCACCAGTCAAAGTCAAACTCATTTTCTTATTTTTAATAATTATATATATTAGGACATGTTTGTTTCATTCAAATAAGATATATAGATTCTTTTAAGAAATTAATTAATTAATTAGATACTATCCTAACAAGGCCTAAAAATTATTATTATTATTAATAATTTGGAAGAGTTTTTATTTTATATTTTGTTATATAATAATATGGAATATTATATTCACGAGGGAATATTATTATATTATAATAATAATAAAAGGGTAGCAGGTGTATTGACTTTGTACATGCATAAGAACAAATTAAAACCGATTTCATTAATTAGTGTAATTGAAAAGCTTACATGTGGGAATGTCAGTAGGAAGGAAGGTTGTTTTTGACTTGTTGACTTCACTATTTCATCTTCTTTTTTTTTATTATTATTTTATTAATCAAAATTAAATAAAAATAAAACATTTGGTAAGTACTCTATAAATCTTTTCACCTTAATTAATTATACTTTAAATTTTTCATAAATCTAATACAAAAGAGGCCTGTTTTAGGCCATGATAATTTCATATACATCCTAAATTACTTTTATCAATAAAAATTATGATTATATAAGTATTTAATATAACCATATTTTAATAATTTAATTTTACAAAAGAAAATTAGAAGAAAAGTTTTCAAACAAATTAGATAATAGTTTGAGCTCTTTTGATATATATTATTTGGATTTTTATATATGTATATTATTCTAAATTTAAAATCATGCCTCCCAAGTCCGAACAGACGCGCATTCTTGGAACACTAAAAAAGTTAAGAAATTGTTTGGTTCATCTTTATTAGTTATAGTTTATTGAGTTCCATTAATTAGCTTAATATTTTTGATATAGTTTAATGACTAGTTTGATTCGTCTTATTAGTTGAAATTAGTGTAACTAGGGTGAACAAACAGGTAGATTCAATCCGTCTTATCTAATATATATTTAACCTAAATTAAATTTAGACAATTCATTATTCAACTTATATTATTTATTAATATGAGTTTAGATTATATATGAGTTGGGTTGAATATGGTTTGGGTAACTCAAGTTAAATATTATTTTTAACATATTTATTATGTTTTTGACTCGTTTAAAATATTTTTAGCTCATTTAACACATTTTTTTTATTGTTTAACAGTTATTTGATTTATTTTTTCCGTTTAATACGATCAAGAATTTTTTAACATGTTTAACCAATACTTGTCTCGTTTTGACCCGTTTAACAAATATTTTAATTTGTTTTGATCCATTTAATATGTCGTTGATCAGTTTGATACGTTTTAAACTCGTTTAACACACTTTTGATACATTTATCATTTTTGATTCATTTAACACGTTTATGAAATGTTTAATACGTTTTTTTTTTATCCGTTTGATATTTTAATTAATAAATTAATCGATAAAATGATATGTGGAATGAATAAATAAGGCCTTGATTATGGTAATTTTATTTATTAAAATCAAACTAGATATTAAAGAGATAGGTTATTAATTTTGATGTACTTTAACAATTGTGATATATTTTTCTGTTATTCAATTGTATATAATAAATATATTATAATAAGTTAAAAAATTATTTTTTTAACTTGAGTGTAAGTTAAGAATATTGTAAATTTTGTAGACTAATTAAATAAAAATAATAATTAAATTTATTTAATTTGAATTATTTGAATAATTCTAACTCTAATCCAACTCAACTCAAACTCAACACAACCCAAACTCAACTCAAACCAAATTAAATTACACAAACTAATATTTTGAGTTTGAATTTGAAATTTACGTCAACCCAAGATATGCTCACCCTAAATGTAACCGTTTATTCGTAATTAATTCGAATAAAACGAATCAAATAAGCACTAACAATGTTGTTTCTCTATGTTGAAAAGGAAGTAGCTAGTGTTCAAAGTCAATATGTATCAAAAGACCCATTCAGTCAGTCCAGTTTTTTCTCTCTTTTCAAAAAATTCACTTTTTCTCTATTTACACTTGTTCGGTTAGGGTTAACAAGGATTATTTGTGATAATTTTAATAATGTGGAAATGTTTTTTTTAATAAAAACATTTAAAAGATATATATATATATATATATATATATATATATATATATATATATATATATATATATATATATATATATAAAATAAAATTTAATAATTTAAAATAAAAGGTATTTTAATATTTTGATTAATGAATTAATCATTGATTTGATAAATGTGAAGAAAGTTAAATAATGTTTGATTTTTTAATTAACTTCGCCTAAGTCTTAAAACGTGGAGTTGATTTTTTTTTTTTCTGATTACTATTAAAATAAAATAAAATAGTTGGATATGGGTCCATGACTACGGGCTCTGAAAATGCACTAGTTTAATAAGCCCATAATTGTAAAAGCTTCTATCATACCAATATATGATCTCAGGCCCAATAATTATTTAATGGTGCACATATTGGCCCTAATAGTTTATATCCAAGAATCCTACATCTAGGTTCTTAATAGCAGGCCCAAAAAATTTTTTAGAACGATTTAATATGATTTCATTAAAAAGCATGCCAATTTACTCTTCCTTAGATTGGCCAATTGCAACCCCCAATGTAAAAATTGAAAAACAAAATGTGACATCTCAATTAGTTTTAGTATTATCATTTCTAGCTTATAAACAAACTTAAGATGGATAACGGGCATTTTTGAAAAAGGAAATGAATTTTAAAGTGTGCATTAGTTTTATTATTGCAACTGATCATTCTAATATTATATACTATATCTATAAGAATAAACATATTTAACAGTTAGAACTATTGCGAGTTTATATCATGATAATAGACATGTTAGACCCATGTGACAATTATAATTTATCGAGATATTTTCAATAGACTCAAACCCTAGAATTTAGGCTAGCTGGAATAATATTGCCATATTATGTTCAATATTTTCACACAATTAATGTATCTTATTGCCATACCTATTCCCTATTATTCACATGGTGATAGTGATGTGGGATGGAGGCAAAAAAAGCTTTAATCTTGAAATCCAAAAGAAAAAGAAAAAGCAAATGGGAGGTGGGAGTTTAGTGGAGAAATAGTAAATTATTTTATGTCTCTCATTTGCTTTTTTGTATGAGCACATGGTGATGATGGATGTTACTGTTGCTGCCAATTTTATTTCTAAACATATAATAAATTAAAATGGTTAAATTTGTCACCCAAAACAAATAATTATTATTATGATATTTAAATATAATTATCTTTGTAGGTGTCTAGAGAAGAGAGGGGGATGGGTATTATTTATTAAGCATAAAATAATTAATTTTGAAGATAAGTATGATTATAGAAGAAGAAGTGTTAATTAATGCATTTGGGTTGGAGGTTAGAGTGACATGTGCAACCAATTAATCTTTATATTCTTTCTTGCCCACATCACATGCTGTCCACTAATGATTTGGTGCTTATAAGTGGAATCCACATAATTATTCAAACTCATATATACTTTATTTTAATCTATCTCAACTTATTTAAGAATTTAGGATCATTTAAATCAATTAGTTTGTTTTGTTAGTCTATATTCATAACTCATCACTTTCATTTAAGTCATTTAAAAAAAAAAATGAATTTGAGACATAAAAAAAGAAAAGAAAAAGTGACATGATGGATTGGGTGTAGAAGATGACTAATTAGCTTGTTTATGACACCTTTAAAAAGTAATACATGTGATTATGTCTAGCTTTTTAACATGTGCGTGTGTTATTTGAGTTTTGGGGATTAATGTTAATTCTACCTAATCTCTCTCTATTATTCCATCATTATTCTATTCCAACATCATTCCTTTCCTTGTTCTAATAATTATTGCTTGCTTTCTTTATTTAATCATCAAAATATGTATCATTTTACTCTTTCAATTAGAATGAAAACCAAGAATGGTTTCTAACTTTCTATATTAATTGAAATATATATAAAGTATAAAGGAAATGTGCTGGAAAAGAGATATATAGGACATTTTTTTCTAACATTTGGTATAAAAATATGTAACTCTAGATGTATTGTATAGAACTATCCAAGATTTATTGGTATAACAAACTCTCTTGCATTATTCTTTCAAAGGGTTTATTAATAGCCACATATCCATTACTCTATTAAAAAAGAAAAAACAAGACTTTTAATATCATAACTAATTTATAGTGTTACATTATATTATTTAAATTATATATATATATATATTAGAACGCGGGTTTCGCATATACTTCGGAATGCGACTATTCCTCGCGTGAGTTAAGCATATAGTCTCCAAACACACTAACCAAATAACTAAGGAACGAAACTTGTCACCTGACATATTCGAACCACAATATTTTTTTTTTGTTAGGTTAGAAGAGTGGAATACATATGTTAATCCATTAAAGTAAGTCAAGTGTCAAAAAGTGGTTCCTAAAAGATCAAAGATCACAAGAATTCTCACATAAGATCGTTAGAGGGTAGGGTTTAAAAAAAAAAAAAAAAAAACATAAATCTATAAAAATTAAGGATTGTTACAATGCTCAAGATCACAAAATCATGAATGGAGAAGGTTAAGGCTATGTGAAAAACACATGAGGAAGAAGACTAGTTGATTCTTTGGAAACTGAATTTTTATTTGTTGAATATACGCTAATGTAATCTTCTTCTCTCTTTTAAGATGAAAACAATAATTCCAAGGGAGAAATTCAACAGAGAAATGGATAACACACAGAAGAAGAGGAAGAAAAAAGCTACACAAAGAGAGAAAGAAGGAATCAACGAAGAATTTGACCTAGTTCATTAGAAGACGATGCATTAGAACTCGATCCAGATAGCATCTCTGCGAGAGAACTCATAGCTCTGATTTGCATCTGTAAAGCAGCAATATAATCAGTGGCTTCTTCTAAGATCACAGGAAGAGGTTCCTTCTTACAACCAGGAACCAAACGGCCAAGAAACCTAACTTTCCTCTGTACCGCCGGCAAATTCTTCGATTTCAATCGCAAAATACTCACTCGCGGCTTCTTCGATCTGTTACCAGCCGTAACCGTCGTCCTTGGCCTTTTGTTCTTCATGAATTTTATCTTCAGACGGTTAGTAAGAATCGCTCGGCTCCATCTACTCCTTCCTTTAGCTGTTGCTGCTAATACTCGATCGGCAGCTTCACGCACTGCTCGTCCACGGCGCGGCGATGAGCTTAATCGGACATGACGGAGAGCTTGAAGGAGTTTGGAGGAGTAGATTTGTTGCTGTAATTCGGATTTCCATTGAATTGAATTCTGAGACGGATTCTGATTTATGATCTTCTTCCTCTTCTTCCGTCTCGATACCTCTCGAGCAGTTACAGGATTCGAGATTAGTGTTGAAGAAGACATTGCCTAATCGGCTGTATATTCATTCATATAATTCGAATCAGAAAATAAAAGAAATCGATTCAATTGGAAGCAGTAGAAGAGATGGAAACGGTTTACCTAACAATGTTGATGAGATGAATATCAATATGGCTTGAAGATTTGAAATCTGAATCAGAAGTTGAATAAGGAATTGGAGATGTGTATGTATATACAGAGAGAGAATGAGAGAATGAAGGAGAGAGATGGTGGTAGTTAAGGAGGGAGGGTTGATGAAAGTGAATAACAGAGTGGCACCGCACGCGCCTTAGCAGCAGCAGCCTAAACAGAAGAGGTCACTTTTCTGAACTACATCCATTGTTATTGAATTGCGCCTTTCCCCCCACTATTTTTATTTTTATTTTTTTTTATTGGTGGGGTTTGGTTGGTTTAGGTTGCTTTTCGCTGATTGGTTCTTCCATTTAAATTTGCACATTGCCCTTAAAAGATTATCATGGCTAAGACAGAGATGGGCTTACTTTTTATATACTCTCCTCTTTTTTTATATCTTATTTTAATTATTTTTGCTAGTTGTTTTCTCAAATAATTGAACGAAACTTAACTGATAACTTATATTTTTTCGTAGACTTATTTTATGTGTTATATATAATTTACATAAAATTTATTGGGTACTAATTTAAAAGTTATTATTATACCATGTCAATTGAAGACATTAAAGATGAGTGTCCATGAGGCCTCAACCCAATAGAAATATCATTATGTTCAATAATGTGTTTTCAAGATGATGTTGAAGTTTGTTCAAAAATATATATTTTGATTATGGTACTCTTAGGATGGTGAAAAAAACTTAAATGGTGAGTTAAAATGGACGGAACCACCTAAATTGAACCGATCAAACCGAATAATAGACATTTTTTTCTAAGAAAAACGAATATAAAGGTTCGGTTTGTCGGTTGAGAGGGGATCATACTGTCAAACCGACTGCCCGATCATGATTGAAAATTATACCAAATTTAGTTAAACTTATAGTTGATATCGAAATATTTCTCTAAATTTTCAACATTTCAGACCCTTTTGAAAACCTTTTTTTACGTCCACAAATTATTTATAATTATGTGTTTTACTTGGGGCAAATAATATTTATATTTTTGAAGACAGCAAATTTAAAGTAGTGAATGGGTTAAATGGATAAAAAAGTTGGGAAATGGAATGAAAGAAATATGTATAGGGCAATAAACTAAAATGCAATAATGATGGTTTTACCTTTAAAGGAATCAAGGGAGGCGGGCCTGACCTAAGTTCCTCTGCCTAATCCTCCACCCCAAATCATGGCCAGCGATGGTCACTGGATGGATGAGCAATCACGGGAAAGAAAAAAAAAATGACATTAATTCCAAGCGTCAAACTACTTGTCCCCCCACCATGAGACAACAGCGGCAGCAAATAGTCATTATAATTTATATCTATAAACAAATATTAGGGACTCATTCCCCATTAAGATAATCAATGGGCATCATTTTGGACACTACCAACATTCACAAATAATGTTCTAAGATTGTCTCAATAAAGTCAGCAATTTTCGGGTAATTATAGTTCGGGTACAGAGAAATACCCATACCCGAGATATATGTTAATATTCGGAAAAGAAACATTATAATCCAAGTGTTGTCGGTGGTAATAAGCATAGGTTCAACTTCAAAGTCATTGAAAGAAAGAATTCATATGTCAAGTTGGATTTTCAGAAAAGACATTCAATAGTAGAGTATGGAAGGATAGATATTTATATGCACTCACAGCCTACATCAATGATCTTCAATCCCTACAACAGTGATAAAATGCACAACTCCTCAATTGGTTTCATTTATAACAGAAAATTCAATATGCTCACAAGACAGAACAAGAACAAATTTATGCATAAATGAAGTGAAAATAAGTGCAATCAGATTTCATCCACTAAGATAGGGCTAATACCTTCTGAAAACAAAATTAGAACAAAGAGTGTTTCTACATAGTAAGGCTAGATGCAGGACGACGATTAAAATCTGTAAAAGCTAAAGCTACCTGGACTTAAGTTGGTGGTGGTGGTGGTTGAATGAAGCTTCCTGATCCTCCATTACAGAGCAGAAGAATCATAAAAGCAAGACAAATACAAGTAGCAAGGCTGCTGAGAAGAACAATATGAGTTTTTCGTGAAACAATCTCAGGTAATCTGTCCTTATCTCCTGACATAGTATTTAGCTCTTCAATTACCATCTCTACCAATGTATATATGATACGTTTAAACACATCATCAACGTTTGTTGAATTCAGGACCTGAATTTCAGCTTGCCTAAGATTACTCACCATCATATCAACCTCTACAAACTTGCTCTTCACATTATCTAAATTACTGGAAGAAGAAATAGAGCTGTATTCTAGTTTTCCTGATTCATAAGCAGATAGAATTGGATTTTCCATGAAATCCTGGTGGATAAAAGTGAGAGACTAGTTGAGATTGATTATTACATGATTCGTTTTAATTGTTTCAGAGTTAATAGATAAACACTAATAGAACGGAGAGGTACAAATAAACTGATTGATGAAAATTGAAATCTCACATTTGCCGACTCGAAGTGAGAGTCATGGATGATTTCTGAAAATGAAGATTCATCGAAATTATTATTATTCAGCTGCGAGGTATCATCGTCCAACTCAGGCACATAATCGAGGCAATGTTTGCTGATCTGCTGCATGAATCGTAGCAACTAGAAGCTGTATTTATGTTATACAAGGACGTAGGCAATGAATATAAGAACCGATTGATTCGATCTTACCTTTTGAGATTTGGATCGGAAATTAGTTTGTCGATCTTCCTTCTTCTTCTTCGTCAGTTGAAGGTGATTGTTCTTCATCACGCACACACTCTCTCTCTCTCGTCTGATTTCACTACTAGTGGTTAGATTTGGCGGAAGTCGAGAATATTAAATGTGAATCAGTTAGTTAGTTATTAATTAGTTAGTGTGTATTTTATGTATTAATGTTATATTTAAGTTTTTTTTGCTATATTATCTAAAATTTATTTTAAAATGTAAATATTAATTATGTATAGTTGTTTTGAAAAACAAATGAAAACTATATAAACTATAGTTTAATTGTTGAAAATTTAATTATTAATAAAAATATTTATGTAACAAAAATTTAAATTTTAATCATAATATTTCTATTTGACAGTTTAATCTTTTGATTAAACGATTCACCAAACAGTTTTCTAATGGTTTTATTGATACAAATAGAAATTGAATGGCAGGCCTAATGGCAAACCAGACTCGTTTATATTTGGTCCATAAGAAGCCCATTTAAATATATATGAACGGGCCGGTCCGGGCCGGGAAGAAACAATGAAGGAGGGGATATATTAGTAATTTCCAGGAGGCGGATGAAAACCCTAATTGTCCTCATTTATATGCCTCCAGATTGAGATCTATTCATCAGATCATTCGCTCTCTCAAATCATGGGTTATCTAACTGAAGAAGAAGATTGAGATCGAAACCCTAATATATAGCTCTGTTTCGATTATTTTTTTGTCCATTCTGCTCTATTATTTGTATTGACTCTATTGATTTCCATGCTTATCGCCTTCTATTCGAATCCCTTTTCCAATAAAATGGGAGGGGTTTAGTTATAGCTTCATTGCTAATGGGGGCGTAAATTGATTGCGGGAGAGTTGAGTCACTTCGCCATCAAGTTATTGTCGGGCGCAGTGAATTTTCTCCCCGCTATATTCGATTTAGGGTTTTGAATTTGTATCGATTTTCAACTGTTCATGTCCTGTGATGGTATTAATCTTTGAGACCTGATTGTCATAAATTTGATGACAAACTCAAGCATATTCTTCTGAGGACTTTCTTCTCCTTTCTTATTTTGATTATTATTTTGAATATTTGCTGATGATGAAACTTAGGGTTTTGAATTGGATCGATTTTCAATTGTTTATGTCCTGTGATGGTATTAATCTTTGAGACCTGATTATCATAAATTTGATGACAAACTCAAGCATATTCTTCTGAGGACTTTTTTCTTTTATCTTTTAATTATTATTTTGAATATTTGTTGATGATGAAATATGCACTGGGCTCTGATCAATTTTGATGGAAATAATGCAGTCTAGAAAGCTATTTTCTGAAACATTCTTTCAATTTTAATTCATTAATTTGATTTTCTATACTTTCATAGATTTATTCAATGTAACAATTCCTAAAAAGCTATTGATGAAATGTGCACTGGGCTCTGATCAATATTGATGGAAACTATGCAGTCTAGAAAGCTATTTTCTGAAGCATTCTTCTCTAACTCCTATATATATTAAAATAATATTATTAATTTTACCATTATATTTTCCTATAAATAATTTAAACTGAATTAAAAATTGAATTTTGATTGATGCAATGATTACTTTAAATTTTAAATGGTCCAGATCTAGAAGATTATTTCAATAAAAAAATTTGATATTATTTTCATTGCAATGTTTCTTCTTTTTTTTGAAGATGGAGTAGAATGCTGCGCCGCCTAGATCTCTTATGGATGTCTTAATATTGTTCACCTCATTTAGTTTCTTTATTTTTTTTTTGTGATTTATGTTAATTTCAATTATAATGTCCTTTGATTCATTTTAGCCTATTTGAATTGTTTGTAATTTATAATAATTCGGTTTCTTTTGAGTTTTAATGTGTTTTTATTAGATAATGTTATTTTGGTTTAAAATACAATTATTAGTACATTTTTGAAGAAAATAATCAAAACAATTTTATTCTCTTCATTCTCACTTGATTACTATGCTCACAAATCTTTTAATTCAACTATCATTTGAATTACATTTTTTACGTTTTTCAATATTTTTCATTAATCTTTTTTTCCCAATAATTTCTCTTAACGTCAATTTGATCTCAAATAAATTATGGAATTATGTCATATAAATGTATAAATATATAACAAGGTTATTTTTGTTGTTACAAGCATTTTTGTATAAATAAATGAAAACAGAAAAATGTTAAAAAAGAGTAGAAAATTAATGAAGTTGCAGATTTTTTTTTATTTAAATTAATTTGTTTTAATGTCATGGTTTTAAAAATATTATCTATAATATCGATATCAAATTATTTATAAGGTAAAAAGTAATAAATGTTTATAAAATTTTGGATATGTCATTATAAATATATATATATAATATTTATAAATAATTAAATTTTCATTTTTATTTCAGGACATATATATTATTATAACATTTCTAATAGATTTGAGTCTCAAATTTAAAATATATATCTTTCTATTTTTATAATCTTTATTTATTTATTTTTAAATTTAATTATAAAATCTAAACATTGTAAATAAAATTAAAATATAATTAAATTTTAATATTATTAGAAAGAAAAAATATATTAATAAATAGGTATTTGTTTTATTAATTAATCTATTATATATAATTATTTATTTAATAAAAATATAACTATATTTAAATTTTGAATATTAATAAAATCTTATCTATTAATTAAAAATACTTAATTATATATATGTAAATGTTTTAATTTTTAATTCATTTAAATTTTAAATATTATTTTATTTAATATTATATAAAATTATTATAACTTATTTTTTTATTCAAAAAAGTATGATAATTCAAATAAAATCAAAAATAAAATAAAATAATGGATACATTAATTATTAAATTTAAATTTATTATATTATCTTGTTAGTTAATTTATTAATTAAATAATTTTGTAACTATTTTATTATTATTGAGTTTTAAAATTATATAAAGAATTTAAAATTATATTAAAATATATTATATTAATATATAATAAAACTATATAATTTTACAAAATATTTATTTTAAATATATTATATATATATATATATAATTATTTATCTCATTGTTTTATAATAACTTTTAATAAAAAAAATTTTATAGAAAAATTTCTAAAATATTTTGATTATCTTATATAACACATAACATTTCATCCATTTATATATTTTCTTTTTATTTTAACTATTTTTAATAGTTTCAAATTATATATAGATTAAAATACATAAATATACATTTTTTTTAATAAATAAATAAAACAAAAAATACACTTTAATAATTTATATATAATCCTTAGATTAATTAATTTCTAAAAAAAACAATTATATATATATATATATATTTATGGTAAAATATAAAAATAGTGTTTTAAAAATATTAATTACCCTTTTTAAATAATTATATAGTTTTACTATATATTAATAGTTTTTTAAATTTAAATTTATTATTAATTTTATTAATTAATTTTTTACTTTTACAATTATATAAATAATTTATAATTATATATATTATTATTTATAAATACATATTTATATATTTTAAAATAATATGTTATATTTAATAATTTATCAAATTTAATAATTAGTAAAAAAAATTATATTAATATATAATAATCGTATTTAATTCATTTTTTTTATAGACGCCACTCACCGCAACGAAGAGCAGAACGAAGAATTTAGAAGTTCAAGGAATTCAAGCTATCTAAATAAATATATAATTTTTTATTTTTTGAATAAATAAAATTTTTGAAAATGTATAATTTATATTTTATATTAAATCCTTATAATTAATTAATTTATTGAATATAATTATATATATATATATAATTTGCAAAAATATAAAAACACATGTTTTATAAATATTAATTACTCATCTTCAAATAATTATAAATATATAATATATTTGAAATAAAAAAATTGTAAAATTATATAGTTTTAATATATATTAAAAGTTTTTTAAATTTAAATTTATTATATTATATTATTATTAATTTTTTATATATTTATTAGTTTTTCAAATATTTTTTTTATTATTGAGTACAATTATATAAATAATTTAAATTATATATATTATTAATTTATATATTTTTAAATAATATTTATTAAATTTAATAATTAGTAAAAAATAATAAAACTATATAATATTACCATTTTTTTATTTCAAATATATTATAAAGATAAAATTATTTATATATTATATATATATAATTATTTATTTCAGTTTTTTATATTAAATTGAATAAATTTTTAATATATCAAGTTAAGTAAACAATGTATTTGAGAAAGTTAATATTGGATCTATTATATATATAACTTTTACAATATTTCATCAATTTATACATTTTCTTTCTATTTTAACAATTTCTAATAATATTAAATTATACATATATTAAAAATACATAAATAAATAAATATTCTGAAATATATCATTTATATTTAATTAATTTTTTAAACAATTATATATATATATATATATATATATATTGCAAAATATAAAATACATTAATTGTGTTTTAAAAATATTAATTACTCTTTTAACATAATTTTTTTTTTGTATCTTTCATAAGTTATTTACATATTTATATTTTTTCTTTATTAATATATATATTTCGAATCAATTGATTGCATGCTTCAATTTTTCTTTCTTCTTTCTATAATTCAATTTTTCTTATCAATATTTTAAAATAAATATATATATATATATATATATATTAAAAAAATATATAACTTATATTTTATATTAAATATGATTTTTTAAAATTAATTAAATTAAAATTTAAATAAATATTAAATAAATAAACAGATATATTTCAAAAATACATAAATTATGTTTAAAAAAATTAAATATCTTTATTTTTATTTTTTTAAACTTATTTTTATATTAAATAGGATATCTTCATAAAATATATATTAATTATGTTTTAAAAAAATGAACTAACTTTAATATTAGAAATATTTATTAATTAAATAATAAAATTATTTTAAGTGAGAAAGATTGATTAAAAATCAAATTAGAAAGTTAGAGAATGAAATTAGAAAATTAAGAACATGATATTATGTTGAATTCTTGTTTATATATAATTTAAGGACAAGAGGATATTATGTTGAATGAATTGAGCCCTTAAGACAAATTATACTGGATCCCACTTCAAATACTTGTTATATATTGCATGTTTCTACATAATGAAAATAAGAAGAAGGTATCAATGAACTAAGCCTTGAGGTAAACTTATGTCCCTTATGTACAAAAATAAAAAATAAAAAATAAAAAATAAAACTGATGAATAATTTATTAATTATTATGAATCTAGAAATAAAAAAGGGTCATGGGTTGATGTGGGATAGACAATTTGGTGAAGAAAATCAACATTTTTTCTCCACTCAAATGGGCACACACACACCAATATAATAATAAATTTTTATTTAAAATATTAATTTTATTTTTATGTACAATCAATTTAACAAACAAACTCCCATAACACAAAACTTATAACAAATGTTTAAAGTAAGAAAGACAACAACATTAAATTGTACTTGTGTTCCTATTATTCCCTTTATGTTTCAAAAAAAAGAACCCCCCAGCTTTCATGGTTTCCTTGTATCTCCAAAATCCCAAGCAAACATGCAATTTGATTGTCCCAAATCTGTCGCCAATATATACCTCCTCCCCGGGCAAAATTGTCAACGGTTCTCGGCTAGAAGGTCTGGTTCTGGCCGAGAACCTTGAAATGAAACAAACAAGGAGCATGCATGCACTCTACAGTCTACACTTGCTCCTTTTGGTCGCTGCTTTCTTTAGCCTCTGCTCGCTCTGCTCGCACTTTCTGTAATTGGATGTTAGATTGTTTCTGTATACCCTTAAATTTATCCAGCAATTCTTGAAACGATGGACGAGATTTTGCCTCACTGTTTATTTTTATCCACCATTAGTCACAAAATGCATAATAATATGGTAATAAATGTAATTTCTTCTTATAAAACATACCTCTGCCAGCAGCTCTCAATTATAGAAACCCATTCTGGATCTATATCATCTGGTATATCCAACCGTTGATCCATGAACCCTACAGCTCCAACCACCTGCACTTATATATTTATCATTCTTCTCGCTCTCTCTCGATCTTCGAACATAACAAGTATAATCAAAGTAGAGACAACAACACAGTACCTGCATTTGATTAAAAGTATCCCAAGGAATTTTCTCAGTGGCCAGCTCCCATAATATAACGCCATAGCTGAATACATCAGACCTATATAAAATTTTGAATTAAATTATCTTCATACATATTAATATTCCGCTTGGAGAATTTCAAAAAATAAAATACACGTACTTCTCATCGGCTGGCTCATTGCGAAGAACCTCAGGAGCCATCCATTGGGGCTGCATGGCAAACATTAATGGATTCATTAATAAACTTTCTTGAACTCGATGAATATTATATCAGTGATGGTTGTCAACATACTGTCCCTTTCCCGGTTTTTGACAAAAGGTATGCTTCATTTTTGAGTCGCGAAAGACCAAAGTCGCCAACCTGATCCAAAACAAAAACAATGAAAACAATTGAACATTTTTAGGTCAGGGTTTCTGTGGTAACAATTTAAGTAAATAATTCATTTTGAGAGAAGTGGGGCAGCATTACCTTCACAGTCCAGTTCCTATCGACTAGAAGATTTGAAGACTTTAAATCTCGATGAATAATGGGAGGAGTGCAATGATGCAGATAATTCATTCCTCGTGCCTGAACAAAGATGTTTTTAGCAACATTAAAAAGTAAATACTACCATTAAACCATCTTTTAGTCATGCAGAAATGTTGAGAATTTGAAAATTTTCACACTTAGGGCTTGTTTGATTAAGGGTTATTTGGATTTAATCCAAGGTCTTATTTGATGTTAGTTATTTGAGACTATCCAATCTTAAATCTACTCATCAATCAAATCAAACAAGACCCACATAACTATTGTCTCATTATCAATCACTTCATCAATAAAATTATTCAAATTATCAACTAAAATAACCTTACTTTATTTTTTTATACAAAAATTAAATATTAAATACATAAGATATTTAGTAATTTAATGCAAATAATCCACTTTTTCTCATCCAACAAGATTTATTTTTTCAGATAATCGGATTATTTGAAAAAAACATACATCAAGCAAGCCATTGATCACTGTTGTTGGTCTAGATATATAAGCAACTAATCATATTTATGATACTCACAATATCCAGAGCCATGTGTACACGGCGCCTCCAATCTAGTTTTGCTGTATTCTTCTGCAGCAATCGAAACAAGCTTCCACTTTTATGAAGACATGCAAAAAATAGACATGAATCCATAAGCAGGTGGTCCATAAAGTACTAAATTACTTGTACAAGTTCTTGAAAATGCATATATCACTTGAACTGTTAATTCCTGCAAGGAGAGTAACTTACCGAGGAAGAAATTCTGTGACTATGCAGAGACGAGAAGGTGATGTTACCGCACCCATGAAGAGCAAAACATTTGGATGCCTAAGTCTTTTCATGAGCGACACCTTTATAAACATAAAACTTATAGTATATTAGCCATCTTCCAAAATAGCAATTCTAGACTTCTAGTACAGTACTAAGCAATTTTGGTAGAGCATTTTTAACTTTGCCACAAGAAAAAAAAACATTTGGCAAAAGCTCTTAAATAAAAAATTATGTAGCATGATTTAAAATTTTATTAAAAACCACCTTTCTTTTATCTACTTTTCACCTAAGCAAAATTCTGTACACTTTTTATACATGCAAATAAAACTACTTTCACTTTCTACTCTCAAAATTTTCAAAAGTGATTGTGACAAAATACCATTTTCCAAAAAGGCTCAAATCGGTAAGTTTCCTTTGATCCGAGAAGAACATAATTCGAGCATTTCAAGTTGTTTCCACATTGAGAACAATGATACCCTTTTAGGTGGCTTTCATTTGTCAATGTACTTTCGACAATACTTAATAATATGCAGAAAAAGTGTTAAGCGAACCTCTTGTCTGAAGGAGTGTATCAGATCATCTGAATAGTCCTGCTGGGAAAATACTTTGACAGCAACATCCTGCATGAAATGAATTCGACATTATTATTTTATTACAATGTTAGCTCAAAATAAAAGAGGATTCAAGTGGAGCTGAACAAACATACCGATCCATACCACATACCATGGTACACTGTTCCACAAGAACCTGAAAGGGTGCTCATTTTCACATAGAAAGATGGTAATTAGCAGCAATAAGTATATTATATATATAAATTTAGATGAGAATATAGAATATCATGTAATAAATTTAGGATTTATAGAAGAAAGATGTCCATCCTTCATTGATTCTTTGATGTTCATTCCCTCAACCTTTTATTTGTGAAGTATAGAGGTTTGTCTTATTTGTAACAGAATGACAGTTGGCCTAACTAGACAGAAATGTAAATAACATAATATTTTCAGTGGCTAATTTACTATTTATGCACCCTCTAGTACTAAAACCTAAAAACCTAAACCTAACACATAAAACAAAATATGAAAAATTACCAAATTTAGAGCTTGTTGGATGTGGTGTTTCTTGAAATAATCCAATTATTTGAAAAAAAAAATATTGTTTGATGAAAAAGTATATTATTTGGGTTAAATGATAAAAATATTCCTTTTATTAAATGTTTTAAAATGTTTTAAAAAATAAAGTATTTTAGTTGATGATTTGATTCATGATAGGGTAATAAGGGTAAATCCAAATAACCCTTCAACAAACAAGGCTTTAATAATATGCAATAATTTGTCAATAATAATCAACAAAAACCTATAATAATTTAATCATGAAACTAAGAGCTAATGCAGAAGTAGCATACAAGGAGTAGTGGTGCCTTAATTTTTTTTTATGTTATATTCTCATGAACTAGACAACAATTGCAGCAAACAAAGAAGATAAGAAGAAAATCTGACATAACAATACTAAACTAAGAGATGTTTATTGTATGTAAGTTAATAAATCAAAGAAGGTAATTGAGAGCAAATTAGGAAACAAAGCCATTAAGATGAAGAGTTTTTGTTTGTTAGGTGGTTCAAATAAACAATGTATTTTTTATTTGTTGTTTGTTTTGATTTTTGGAATGGTTAAATGTTTCCAATTTCTTTACTTTGTCGTGTAAACTGTAAAGACTTTTGGGTTTAATTTTTTTAACAAATTAGTTATCCATTTTCCAAAGAAGAGAAAGAAGAAGATCATTACCCTGGCCAATTTGTTCTCCCATTTTCATGTCCTCCCAGGGTATCTCACAATCCAAACAATCATCCATGTCAGGTTTATTAACAGCAGTACTACTGCTGGTACTTCCATGACTACTTGAACTGCTATTGCTGTTAACATTGCAAGACGAAGACCAGGACCCTGAGGGAGCTTCATTGTTGGCAGCCCTATTACCATCACTTACTTGATTTTCTTGTTTTCCAGGACCACCAGAAAAAGAACCCTTATGATGACTTGTTGTAGGTTCATTCTCTTGATCCTTATGCAACCAAGACCAGCCAAAACGTGTGCCTTTATTATTCTCTGATCCTTCCTGATCATTCCCTTTCCATGGCCAAGCTAATCCTTTCTTATCCATCCAGGCTTCAGCTTTTGATGTAATGATCTTGTGAATCCCAGATTTCCCTTCACTTTCATCACCAGAAGAATCCTTAGACTGTTCTTCACGTACAATCTGTGAAAACACGCCAAATGGAGATGCAATCCTGTCACCTCTTGGAGTACTTGCGCCACTGGAATTTGCATCTTCTTTGTGGTCAGCTAAACCTAAACCTAAATCTGCAAAGCTGTGATCTGCTGAATGATGACTATCACCACTCCCACCTTCATGACAGATATTGCCATCTCCAGTTTTCATTTTTAACTTAACCTTGTTACTAACCTTGGATGCCTGTATCCATTTTTTCAACAATCAATCACTATAAACAAGACTTAAACAAATCACATGAGTAGACAAGGCACTAACCAAATTAGATATTTTCGAAGCAATTGCAACTTGGAGTGGCTGCAGAGGATCAATACCAAGTTTGGCTGAGGCAAGGAGCCGTGGACGGCTAATGGTCTGATTTGTCTCTAAACTCTTGGTACATGAGATTGAAGACATCATTTCTTGATAAGGGCGCGAATCATTTGTTACACATATAATACCAACACAAGTATGGTTGTCATCACCATAGTATGGAGTGTTGGAAGCAACAACTACAAAACTATCTCCTCTCTTGTTCTTGACAGGAAATTGCCCAGTCCAGCTCTCACCCATAGACACCCTATTCACGATGTTCTCAGCAAAAGAGTGATCTCGGACATCTACAAGCAGCTCAATAGAATTCTGACCCACAGCTTCAGCCGAAGAATACCCATAAAGGTTTTCAGCTGATCGATTCCTGCACAGAAAAGAAAATTAGGTAAAAAGCTTCTAGTGAAGAAGTATAGTAGTAATTAACTAACCAAAGCCAAACCCAAAGACAGTTGAAAGAATGAAATACCATAATCGAGAATTGAGTAATGAAATTACCAAATACAGAAAGATTTGAGCACTCACCAGTAAATTATAAGACCGTTGAGATCAAATATATGAACCGCTTGGCTCATTGACTCCAATATGTTCAGGTACTGCATGTTGGTAAACGGCGGAGCAGGCGGCCCAAAGACATCTCTGGGTTCGTCTGTAATAGGTTGATCCTTAATCCGACTCTCTCTCTGCAGAGGCGATGAATGCCGATAAGAAGTCGAAGCTTTAGTCGAGGACGCTGCACCTCCTCCTAACCTGCAAGCGGAAGCATCAATCCTCCTGGGCGAGCCAGAGCGTTGCGGAGAGAGTGAATGAGGCCTCTGGTGACTCCCACCGCCACCATGATGTTGATTGGCAATCGATTTAGGACCGGCGGAAACAACGAGCTTTGACAGTTCATGTTTAAGCTCAAACTGACCAATTTCTAGTTCTTGGATCTTCTTAAGTAACTCTTCAGCTGGAGGTATTTCCATTACTGATCAGAATGAAGCTCGCATGGGATACAAAACAAGAGAGATAGATAGATAGATAAAGGGGGCAGGCAGTCTGTAAATAAATATAGGTGGAAATTGAAGAAGAGGGAAGAAAATAAAGGTTTTTCGAGGTCAATCAATAATACTTGCTGCTGTTCTTCTTCTTCTTCTCTCTCTTCTGTTCTGTACAGTAGAGGATTAATGGGCAATTTTGGAGTCTCTCTCATACATCGTAATCTGAATCAAACAATTTTTGATACTCACTTGCATGAAGGATGGCGTGTACAGAAATCACCTCCAAGCGGCGTCCAATAAGACCATCTTGTTTCTCTCCCCTCGCGCGTGAAATACACTCCCGACTGTCGTGTTTTGTCGCTTATACATTTAAAACCTTATCTCTCTTTTTCATTCTTACTTTTTATTTCATTCATTTTTAATTCCCATCCCTTTCTTTCTTTCTTTCTTTAACTAGGTGGCTTTTATATTATTTTATTTAATAATTCATTTTTATGACTGATTTAAATTTATGATTTATAATAAAAATATTTATATTTAATATAGTAAATTAAAGTAAAATCTAATGAATAGTATTTTTTTTTAATTTAGGAAAGAGATTAATAATATATAAAATGTCACAAACTTTACTTATTAATTATTCCGTACAAATATATATTTTTATCTAAATATTTGTCTAATTAGATATAGAATTAAGTACGAATTATAGAATCTAATAAAATTAATTAATTATAAAAAATAATAAATTTTAACAATGTTAGGTAAATATATATAGATATATATAATTAATTAATTCTTCTTCCTCTCAATTATATTTATTTATTTATTATATATAATTTATTAATCATTCATCTACTCATCACTAGAAAATTTATATATATAATTCATTTTGAGACTTTTTATAGTTTACACATTTTGTTGAATATTCTTTTTCTTTATCAGGTTAATGTATTTTTCAGTTATATTTAAATAATATATTTTGACTTTATAGATAAAATATTATTAATATTGATAATTAATATTTTAGCATTAATTTAGAGATAAATATTATTTTAAATTTTAATATGAAATAAAAATAATAATAAATTAGAGATTAATTGGGTATATATACAAACATATATATATATAAAATAGAATAAATTAAATAAAAAAATTAATTAATAAAAAAATTATTATTATCTTTTTGAAATTTAGAAAGATTAATTATATATATAATATACATATATTTAAATTTATTTATTAATTAGTCTGTTTTTATCTGACAATTTGTACGATTATGTCTGTTTCAATCATTGTGTACAGAAGATATTCCGTTACAGTATATTTTATCTGACAATTAGTTTCAATCATTGTGTAAAGAAGATATTCCGGTATATGTTATCTGACAATTTGTTTCAATTATTGTGTACAGAAGATACACCACGCCACGAGTATGTTTTTATCTGACAATTTTAAGGATTAAATATATTCTATTCCGATTCACTTAAAAATAATATTTTTATGATTAAATATTAATTATAAATACAATAAAAAAATTTTATTTAATTTTAATTATGTTAAGTATATATACATAACTAATTTTTTCTTTTTCATTGCATTTAATTAATTTATTTATTATATATATAATTCATTAATATTTTTGAGTCTATCTATTCATCACTTATAAAATTTATATAAATCATTCATTTTTAGATTTTTTTTTATAGTTTTTACATTTTTATTATTTTTTTTTCATATTAATGCATTTTCAATTATATTTAAATAATGCATTCCTTTACTTTATAGAAAAAATATCATTAATATTGCTAATCATTCTTTTACCATTAATTTAGGGATAAATATTATTTAAAATCTTAATATTATACATAATTTTAATATGAAATAAAACTAGTAATAACTAATTAGAGATTAATTTGGTATATATATATATATATTTAATAGAGTGTATTAAATAAAAAATTAATGAATAAATTATTATTATCTTTTTAAAATTTAGAAAGATTAATATATTTAAATTAATTTATTAATTAATTCGTAAAAAAATATGTTTTTATTTGACAATTTGTAAGATTATGTCGGTTTAAATCATTGTGTATCAAAGTACTCATTTAATTTTTATTTGAGAATTTGTAAAATGATAGTTGTTTTATCTGACAATTTGTTATTATTATTATACAATTTGTTTCAATCATTATGTACAGAAAATACATACGACAATTTGTACGATGAAATATATTCTATTAAAATTATAAATGAATTCACTTAAAAATAATATTTTATGATTAAATACTAATTATAAATACAATAAAAAAATTATAATAAAAAGTTAATTCTAAAATTAATTAATTTAACTTTAAATGTGTTAAGTATATATATATATAATTAATTTCTTATACTTCCTTGCATTTTATTTATTTATTATATATAATTAATTAATATTTTTTAGTCTATCTACTCACCACTTATAAAATTTATATGAATCATTCATTTTGAGAATTTTTTTTTATAGTTTTCACATTTTTTGTATTTTTATTTATCATATTAATGCATTTTCTATTATATTCATTATTCCTTTACTTTATAAAGAAAATATCATTAATATTGCTAATTAATCTTTTTCCATTAATTTAGGGATAAATATTATTTTAAAATTTGATATTATTTTAAATTTTAATATGAATAAAACTAATAATAATAATTAGAAATTAATTTGGTATATATATATATTTATATATTTAATAAAGTGAATTAAATAAAAAAATTAATGAATAAATTATTATTATCCTTTTGAAATTTAAAAAGATTAATTATAATATATATATATATATATTTATTTTTGTATTTATTTATTAATTAGTCCGTACAAAGATATGTTTTTATCTAACCATTTGTATGATTATGTATGTTTCAATTATTGTGTATAAAGAATATACACTGACTCACCAAAGTAATATATCACTCATTCACTTAAAAATAACATTTTTATGATTAAATACTAATTATAAATATAATAAAAAATTAATTAATTTAATACATAATTAATTTTTTCTTCATCCTAGCATTTTATTTATTTATAATATATATAATTCATTAATATTTTTTAGTCAATCTACTCATCACTTATAAAATCATTTATTTTGAGATTTTTTTTTTTATAGTTTACACCTTTTTTTTTTTTTTGTATTTTTTCTCATATTAATGCATTTTCAATTAGTTTTAAATAAAGAATTTCAATACTTTACAGAGAAAATATCATTAATATTGTTAATCATTCTTTTACCATTAATTTAGGGATAAATATTATTTAAAAATTTTATATTATACATAATTTTAATATTAAATAAAAATAATAGTAACTAATTAGAGATTAATTTGGTATATATATATATATATTATAGAGTGAATTAAATAAAAAAAAGTTAATGACAAAATTATTATTATCTTTTTTAAATTTAGAAAGATTAATTATATATATATATATATATATATTTAAATTTACTTATTAATTAGTCTGTACATGTACAAAACTATGTTTTTATTTGACAATTTGTACATTGATTCATTTAAAAATATTTTTTTTAGGATTTGTGTAAAGAAAATACACTTCTGTTTTTATCTAATATAAGATTATATATATTTTATTATCTTAATATTGTACTAATTATAAATACAATAAAAAAATCTAATGAAAAAATCAATTTATTTGATTTTAACTGTGTTAAGTATAAATACATAATTAACTTTTTCTTTTTTCTCACATTTTATTTATTTATTATATATATAGTTCATTAATATTTTTTAAGTCTATCTACTCATCACTTAAAAACTCATTCATTTTGAGATTTGTTTTTATAATTTACATATTGTTTTGTATTTTTTTCTCATATTAATGCATTTTTCAATTATATTTAAATAATGCATTTATTGACTTTATAAAGAAAATATTATTAATATTACTAATCAATCTTTTACCATTAATTTATGGATAAATATTATTTTAAATTTTAATATTATACATAATTTTAATATGAAATAAAAATAATAATAACTAATTAATTTGGTATATATATATATATATATATATATATACTAAATAGAGTGAATTAATAAAAAAAATAATGAATAAATTATTATTATATTTTTGAAATTTACAAAGATTAATTATGTATATTATATTTAAATTTATTTATTAATTAATCCATACAAAGATATATTTTTATTTTACTTGTATTGTAGAATTATGTCTGTTTCAATCATTGTGTACAGAAGGTACACAAAATGTTTTTATCTACAATTTAAATTTATTGTTTTTATTTGACAATTTGTTTCATTGTCTATAGAAGATACATATTATGTTTTTAAAGTAAAATTATTTTTGTTAGGATTTATGTAAAAGAAAAATACACTATATTTTTAACTAATAATTTGTATGAACATATATTTTTTTTTCATGTTAATGCATTTTTCAATTATATTTAAATAATGTATAGAGAAAATATGATTAAATTGCTAATCAAACTTTTAACATTAATTTAGGGATAAATATTATTTTAAATTTTATTATTATACATATTTTTAATATGAAATAAAAATAATAATAATAACTAATTAGAGATTAATTTGGTATATATATATATATATTTAATAGAATGAATTAAATAAAAAATTAATGAATATATTATTATTATCTTTTTGAAAATTTGAAATATTAATTATATATATATATATATATATTTAAATTTATTTATTAATTAGTCTATAAAGATTTGTTTTTGTCTAATGTGTGTACGATTATGTCTTTTCAATTTTTGTGTAAAGATGTTTTTATCTAATAATTTGTACTATTAAATGATTGACTTAAAAGTATTTTTTTTTTAAAATTTGTGTATAAAAGATACATTATATTTTTATCTAACCATTTCTAAGATTAGATATATTCAATTAATTAATTGTGTCAAAAAATGCACTGATCCACTTAAAAATAATATTTTTATGATTAAATACTAATTATAAATACAATAAAAAAATTTAATTAAATTAATTTTAACTTTGTTAAGTATATATATACATAATTTTTTTTTCTTACTTGCAATTTATTTATTTATTTATTTATTATATAATTCATTAATATTTTTTAGTCTATGTACTCATCACTTCTAAATTTTATATAAATCATTCATTTTGAGATTTGTTTTTTTTTTTTTTTATAATTTACACATTTTTTATGTTTTTTTTCTCATATTAATGCATTTTCAATTATATTTAAATAATGCATTTATTGACTTTATAGAGAAAATATTATTAATATTGCTAATCAATCTTTTACCATTAATTTAGGGATAAATATTATTTTAAATTTTAATATTATGCATAATTTTAATATGAAATAAAAATAATAATAACTAATTAATTTGGTATATATATATATATATTAAATAGAGTGAATTAATAAAAAAATAATAAATAAATTATGTCTGTTTCAATCATTGTGTACAGAAGATACACAAAATGTTTTTATCTACAATTTATTATTTTTATTTGACAATTAGTTTCATTGTCTATAGAATATAGAAGATACATATTATGTTTTTAATGTAAAATTATTTTTGTTAGTATGTATATTAAAGAAAAATACACTATATTTTTATCTAATAATTTGTATGAATATATTTTTTTGTCATATTAATGCATTTTTCAATTATATTTATATAATGTATAGAGAAAATATGATTAATATTGCTAATCAAACTTTTACCATTTAGGGATAAATATTATTTTAAATTTTATTATTATAGATATAATAATAACTAATTAGAGATTAATTTGGTATATATATATATATATATATATATATATATATATATATATATATATAAAAAATAGAATAGAATGAATTAAATAAAAAATTAATGAATAAATTATTATTATTATTTTTTTAATTTTTAAATATTAATTATATATATATATATTTAAATTTATTTATTAATTAGTCCGTATAAAAAAGATTTGTTTTTGTCTAAATATTTGTACGAATATGTCTTTTCAATATCCTAAAGATGTTTTTATCTAATAATTTGTACTATTAAATGATTAACTTAAAAGTATTTTTTTTTAATTTGTGTAAAGAAGATACCTTATATTTTTATCTAACCATTTCTAAGATTAGATATATTCAATTAATCATTATGTAAAAATAAGCACTGATCCACTTAAAATAATCTTTTTATTGTTAAATACTAATTATAAATACAATAAAAAAAATTTAATTAAATTAATTTTAACTTTGTTAAGTATATATACATAATTTTTTTTTTCTTCCTTGCATTTTATTTATTTATTTATTATATATATAATTCATTAATATTTTTTAGTCTATCTACTCATCACTTCTACATTTTATATAAATCATTCATTTTGAGATTTTTTATTTATTTATTATAGTTTACACCTTTTTTTATATTTTTTTCTCATATTAATGCATTTTCAATTATATTTAAATAATGTATTTATTGACTTTATAGAGAAAATATCATTAATATTTCTAATCAATCTTTTACCATTAATTTAGGGATAAATATTAATATTATACATAATTTTAATATGAAATAAAAATAATAATAACTAATTAGAAATTAATTTGGTATATATATATATATATATATATATATATATATATATATATATATATATATATTTAATGGAGTGAATTAAATAATAAATTAATGAATAAATTATTATTATTTTTTTGAAATTTAAAAAATTAGTTATATACATTTAAATTTATTTATTAATTAGTCCGTAAAAAGATATATTTATCGATTATGTTTGTTTCAATCATTGTTTATAAGATACACTGTATGATTTTATCTTACAAGGTGTACAATTAAATATATTTTATTATAATATATGTTTTTATCCAAAAAAATTGTATAGTTAAATATATTTATTATGATAAGTGTTACCAATGGTCTGACTATTAATAATAGTTTATGATAAATGATTCGATAATAATTCTGTGAGGGATTAGTATTTGTTTCTATTTTTCATAAATATTTCGAACTCTTGAAATAGATTCAAGTACGGAAGTTTTCATCGGATTTGAAGCTTTGAACCGATGGAAGATAAATGACAGAAAGTAAAAAACACATGAAGTTGTTTATGGATGTTCAGAGCAAACCCTCTTACGTCACCCTTTCTTCCGCAACCAGAAGGATATCCACTAAATACTTTGAATCAAATACAACTTACTAAGCTAGCTAACTCTCTGTTGAACAGAACAACCTCTGTTCAACTTACAATATTCTCAACAATATTCTCAGAGCTAGACAATAATTGATTTTCTCTCTTGAGCTTTAATGATAGAAATCAGTAGGAGCAAGAGTGAATGAGTAAGCAAATGTTTAAGTCAGTAACAAGTGACTTCAATAAGGTTAGGTAAGATTAATGGTGATTCGTCCGTTGTCCTTAAACATCTATTTGTAGTAGAAGGACACCAACTGTCGAATCTTTTTTGTGGACACGTGGCAAGTGTCCGTTGGAAGGCCTCCCATATTACCAAAATGCAACAGACTCTAAGCAAATGGATCGTGGCCATACCGAATTGGTAGTGCGCCGAATATCCTTTGATATTGTCTTGTACTAGACAAGCAGTTGGAAGGATATTTGCGTACAAGGCGTTCGTTCATTTGATAAAATTAACTAGCTTGTCAGACTGCATAGAAGTGAGTGGAGCAGGAGTAACAGACAACTAATTGATCGTAGTTAGATGTATGTTTTTTCAAACGGCTGCTAAAGCAAGGTATTAAACGTGCTCCGTTAGACTAACTACGCATCACTTTAGACCAAGTCTAAAGGAGTTATACGTCCTCGTCTAATTACGCATCCCTTTAGACCAAGTTTAAAAGAGTTAGACTACCACGTCTAACTACGTTACCCTTTAGACCAAGTCTAAAGGAGTTAGACTACCACGTCTAACTACGTTACCCTTTAGACAAGTCTAAAAAAGTTAGACTACCACGTCTAACTATGTCTAAGTTAGCATAGTCTAATGCACCTGCACAAAAACAAATAGACAACTTAGCTTAATTCTAATTAAACATCTAGCTTTATTCTAATTAAACATTATCAAAATTCAGTTGTTTAATATTTTCATATCTTTAGTTTATTTCTAAGTTAATTATTTCTCACTTAATTGAATAGTATTTTTTTTTTAATTTAAAAAGAATTAATTATATATATAATGTCTCAAACATTACTTATTAATTGTTCCATACAAATGTATATTTTTATATATACAAATGTATATTTTTAGCTAACTATTTGTCCAATTAGATATAGGATCAAGTACTAATTATAAAATCTAATAAATTAAATAAATTATAAAAAATTATAAATTTTAACGATATTATATATATATAATTAATTAATCTTCTTCCTCTCAATTATATTTATTTACTTATTATATATAATCCATTAAACATTTTTTAGTTCATCTACTCATTACTAGCTAATCAAATTTATATATATCATTCATTTTCAGACCTTGTATTGTTTAGACATTTTTTTGTTTTCTCTTTTTCTTTTTAATGCATTTTTCAATTATATTTAAATAATATATTTTTTGACTTTATAGAGAAAATATCGTTAATATTGGTAATCAATATTTTATCATTAATTTAATGATAAATATTATTTTTAATTTAATATTATACATAATTTTAATATGAAATAAAAATAATAATAAATAATTAGAGATTAATTTAGTATATATATATATATATATATATATATATATATATATATATATATATATATATATATATATATATATATATATTTAATAGGAAGTAAATAAAAAACTAATGAATAAATTATTATTAGAAAGATTAATTATATAATATATATATATAAATTTATTTATTAATTAGTTCGTACACATATAATATTTAATGATAAATATTATTTTAAATTTTAATATGAAATAAAAATAATAATAACTAATTAGAGATTAATTTAGTATATATATACATATATATATATATATATATTTAATAGGAAATAAATAAATTATTATTAAAAAGAATAATTATATAATATATATATTTATTTATTAATTAGTTCGTTTATTCAAAAATAAATAGACTACATAAATGAATAACCTTGTCTAATGAATAAATTTCTTCCAACTTGATCAAATAGTCTTAAAGAATAATTCCGATTCAATGCATTTAAGTCTTTAAAATAGGCTTAAAGAATAAATACTAACGAAGTTTTTATAAGCCTGATGAATAATCACTATATTTTAAATAAAATATTAGGAATACATTTCATTAAAAAAACTAATTTTCAAACACATTAATAAGTCTTATTTTTTCAAAAAATATCTCCAAAGTTGATTGTTTCTCTCTCTCCTAAAGTTCATTTCATATTTAAAGTAGATTGAACACGAAAACAATAATATGATTGTGTTATGAAGATATAGGGAGAATTTAGAATTATATATCTATGTACAAAGTATTGAGTAGACATATTGACACTAAAAATATAGATGTAATTAAAATTTGTATAAAAGTTAACTTAATTTTTCAATACATTTGAACTTAATATATACAAAAATAATATAATTACAAGAAAATCTAAAAATATCATCTAAATAAATTATTATTCATTTATTTTAGGTGAGGGAATTTGGTAAGGGAATGATGTAGCATAATCTTATTCGCTGAAAAAATAAAATAATTTCTCTCTTTTCTCTTTTTTTCTCCCACTTTTACATTTTCCAACCAGTAATGCCATGTCATTCCCTTACTAAATTCCCTCACTCATAAATATTATATTTATTAATCAATAACTAAATAATCTCTCCAAAATATTTTTTTTTGTCTCAAGACTTTTTATAGTTTACCAATTTTTGTATTGTATTTTTTAGTTTTGTTAATACACTTTTCAATATACTTAAATAATGCATTTATATACTTATATAGAGAAGATACCATTAATGAGGGTATTCAACAATTAATTGGTTCGGTTAAGTTCGGTTTTACCTTTTATATTACAAACCGGGTTAACCGATCAATATTGGTATAGTTTTAACAGTTCTGATTCTAATAGCTGTTAAACGGTTTAAACCCAATAATTCAATTTTTTAAATTAAGTATTAAATTTTTAAATAATTATTTTTAAAATCCTTGTTTGCTTCCTACTATTATGTTATTCTCCATTTTTATTTCTATGTTATAATATAATCTATTATAATAATATTTCTTAGATATATTTAGAAATATGTTATAATATATTATATTATTATAATAATATAATATATTTAAAAAAAGTATTTTTAAATTAATAATTATATAAATTATATATATATATATTTTTAAATAATTTTATGTAAATTATAATTTAAAAATAAATAATATATATAAATTATTAAATATTATTTATAAATTATATATATATATATATTTAAATAATTTTATACAAATTATAATTTAAAAATAAATAATATATATAAATGATTAAATATTATTTATAATATATCTAGTATTTAAAAAAAACTAATGTAAATTATAAATATACAATTAAATTATTACCGGTTTAGAAAAATAATTTAACTGAAAATCGAACCGTTTAACAGGTAAAAAATCGGCTAACTTAGAACGGCTAACCAATAAATCGGTAAAATGAAACTAGTAAGCTATCAGTTTGATTATTTGCTTTTTTGCACAACCCTAAAAATAAAAATAAAAATTCGGAGTGTTTTTAACCCACCCTAGTGTCACGGTACATTGATATGTGATGCACATGTCAAGCCCACAATGTGCATTTTCCAGAATATTCCAGGTTTTGTGGTCATTTCTAGAACTCTCTAGAATCCTCTAGGAGTTCCTGAGTTTTGGTTGGTCACGAAACTCTCTAGATTTCTCTAGGAGTTCCCTTTTTGTAAGTAGGGTCATGGAACTTTCTAGAATTCTCTAGGAGTTCCTTTTTGTATGTAAGTTAGGAGAACTCTTTAGAAGTCTCTAGGAGTTCTCAAGTATAGGTGTTAATAGAATTCTCTAGAAGTCTCTAAGAATTCTTAGGTCTAGATTAGTAATAGAAGAGTCTAAAAATCTCTAGGACAAGGAAGATCTAGAATGATCTTCCCACTTGTATATAAACAAGTCTTGGCCATAAACCAAGACACTCAACAATGTTCAAAACACTCAACACTTGTAATACATCACTCTTGTAAGCAATAAACAAGATATTCTTCAAGCTATTTCTCTCTCAAATTGTTCCATCTTCTTGCATATTTTAAGAGGCTAACTAGCTAGGATTGAGGCAATCTAGACTAGTGTCGCACGGGATGAGGTGATATTCGGCGACCGAGTTTCTTCCCGTGACAAGTGGTATCAGAGTGAAAGTGGTATCGCATCCACGTTTGTGCTTCCGCATTTGAAAGAAGAGATGGATTCAGATTCCAAAGTCATAAAGGTTTCGTTCGGCAAACAAAAGGAAAAGAGGTCCAAGAGGGACAAGTTTGTCGAGAGGAGTGTCGACATAGAAGCGCGGGTGACCCAGCTGAGGAAAGCATGTGCGAGCACCAGGAGGCTCTCGAAGTGTTTAGTGTAGTGGTAGAGAGGGTGACGGTGTTGGATGAGGCTTGTGAAAAGTTGGAGAACGAGGTGATGGGGATCATTAACAATATGAACTAGAACATTCGTGACGAAGTGCTGGGATCGGTTCGAGGGGAGGTTAATGATATCTACCATGAAGTGCTCGAGACAATCCGGGGAGAGATCCATGTGATAGTCGAGGCCCTCCAGAGGGAGATCTTGGGGAGGCTAGAATCGATGGAAAGGCGGAGTGGGAGGAGTGGAGGGTAACATAGAGGTGCGGCACCTCAACGAATGAATGTTCCTAAGCCAACTCCATTCAAAGGCTCGAGGATTGCAAGAGAAGTGGAGGACTTCCTTTGGAACATGGAGAGGTATTTTTGGGCATCAAGCATACTAAATGATCGTGGCAAGTTAGAGATAACACCTTTATTCCTGAAAGAGATGTCACTATTGTGGTGGAGGAGGCGAGAAATAGACATTGAACGAGGGACCTTGAGGATGGAAACATGGAAGACTTCAAGACCGAGTTCAAGCGCCAATTCTTCCTAGAGAACGCCGAGTTTGAGGCTAGAAAAAGGTTAAATCAACTTGTGCACAATAGGACTGTCAAGGAGTATGTGAAGGATTTCCAGGAGTTGATGCTCGAGTTACATAATCTAATAGAACAAGAGGCCCTGTTCGCGTTTGTGAATGGCCTTAAGACTTGGGCGCAGTTGGAGCTGCAAAGGGCCAAGGTGCGGGACGTCTCCGAGGCAATCGCGGTTGCAAAAAGACTGTTAGATCTCAAAGTGTCTGTGGATAGGTCGAATATCCTCAGGGACAAGGAGGAAAATCGTGGGGAGGCCGCCCACGTGACTAGAAGAAAGGTGGGGGAGACCACCCACCTAGGAAGGGGTATGCACAAAACAACTCTATGGGGAAAACTGACGACTTGGGTAAGCCAAGAGTGTGTCATATTTGTGGTGTCCATAATCACATAAAGTTTATGTGCCCGTTCAAGGGGGAAAATGTTGTAGTAGTGAAAGGATGAGTCTTCCAATGAAGAGGAAGGGACTCAGGTGGGATCCTTGAGACTGCTCAACGTTGCGAAGACTAGTGTTGTGAAGCCGATCAAGGGAACAAGAGTGGATCTTTGTTCGTGGAAGCTTGGATCGGGGGAAGACGCATTAAGGCACTAGTGGATACAAGGGCTATGCACAACATCATGCGAGAAGGAGTAGCCAAGGCGTTGAGTCTGCGAATCAGCCCAACAAGAGGGACGGTGAAGTCCTTTGATGTAGCCAAGTCGGTGGCTGAGGAGGCTAGGAAAGTGCACACCAGGATCGGAGACTGGTATGGGATAGTCTCGTTTACCTTGGTCCCAATGGAAGACTACGACGTAGTGTTGGGACTACAATAGTGCGATCAGGTACGCGCTTACATAATACCTTATTCAGATTTCTTAATCATTTTGGATCACAGTAAGTCTAGCGTAATTCCAATAAGGAGAGAATCAGAGAGAATATGCATGTTCTCGGTAATGCAATTCTGCCGATGTCGCAAATGTGGTAAAGGGGCTTTTACTAGGGTGGATGATAGGACGGTTCCAAGGGGAAATGACAAGTACCCAATGAAGTCCAAAGGAGGTGCAAGGTCTTCGAGCGACTCAAGGCTAAAGGAACGAAACCATCAGATCCACAAGGTTTGACCTTAAGCAACGTGGTCCAAAATCAATTTGCCTTCACTCGCGCCGAATCCATGGGAAAGGAAGTAGGGCATGCAGTCAGGGAAGGGGACGATGTAAGAAGGAAGTTGCCCCCGCAATAGTTTAAGTCTCTACGGTCTGTGCTTAAGGGGCTTGTACGTTGATTCAAGGGAACGTTTCAATCAAGAGACGTGTGGGAAACGTCTCATATCGATTGGAGCTGGCGGTCATAAGTGCACCCAATGTCGTGATGTGCAAGGGGGAGGAAGAACACTCAGAGGACGCTAGGAAGAAGATCACCATGCATCGTTCTAAGGTCGTGCTGATGTCGGCCACGACTTAGGTGGGGGAAAATGTCATGGCCCATTGGTATGGGGTGCACATGTCAAGGCCACAAGGTGCATTTCCAGAATATTCCAGGTTTTGTGGTCATTTCTGAAACTCTCTAGAATCCTTTAGGAGTTCCTGGGTTTTGGTTGGTCATGAAACTCTCTAAATTTCTCTAGGAGTTCCCTTTTTGTAAGTGAGCTCATGAAACTTTCTAGAATTCTCTAGGAGTTCCTCTTTTTATAAGTAGGGTCATAGAACTTTCTAGAATTCTCTAGGAGTTCCTTTTTATATGTAAGGTAGGAGAACTCTCTAGAATTCTCTAGGAGTTCTCAAGTATATGTGTTAGTAGAATTCTCTAGAAGTCTCTAGGAATTCTTAAGTCTAGATTAGTAATAGAAGAGTCTAAAAATCTCTAGGACAAGGAAGATCTAGAATGATCTTTCCACTTGTATATAAACAAGTCTTGGCCATAAATCAAGACACTCAACAATGTTCAAAACACTCAACACTTGTAATACCTCACTCTTGTAAGCACTAAACAAGATATTCTTCAAGTTTTTTCTCTCTCAAATTGTTCCATTTTCTTGCATCTTTTAAGAGGCTGACTAGCTAGGATTGAGGCGACTAGTGTCGTACGGGACGAGGTGATATTCGGCGACCGAGTTTCTACCCGTGACAAGCCTTTAGATCTAGGAGTGAGCAAATATGTAAAACCAATTCGTTTTGTCCGATCTATATTAAATCCAAACTAAATTTATTAAACCCGTAATTCAAACCATTTTACTAGTTAATACGGATCGAATACGAATTGGATTGAAAATGGTTTGGATAATCCAAACTAAAATATAACTTGAAATTAGTCAACAATTTTTTTGATTTTTTTTTTTAAAAAAAAATGAATTTTTTATTATTATTAAATTTGAATCTAAAAAAAAATAATTATAAAAATACTGAAAAAAATAAAAATAAAAATAAATATAGTTGTCAAAGTGATGATAAGTAAAATATATATTATATTGAGATTAAATTTAATTTAAAGAAAAATAAATTAAAAAATATTTTTTTATTAGATAATTTTGATAATTTTGATAATCCTAATCCAATCCGATATAATTCAATCCAAACTCAATCAAATCCGATCTCAATCTAATCCAAAATATCCATTCCGAATGAGTATTTATGATTCGGATTGGATTGGATTTCGGATTAATCCATCCAATACTCACCCCTACATGGATCTCTATATATTAATTAATTAATTAATTAATACAAATATATGTTTTTATCAAACCATTTATACTATTATATATATTTATGTTTCAATCATTGTTTATATAAGATAGACTATTTGTTTTAATCTGAAACAATTTGTACAGTTACTTATTCACTTAAAAATAATATTTGTTAGGATCATATACTAATTATAAAATACAATAAAAATGAAATCAACTATAATTATTTATTTAATTTTAACTGTATTGAATATATAAGTAATTAATTTTTCTTCTTCATCTCAATTTTATTTATTATATATATATATATATATATATATATATATATATATATATATATATATATATATATATATATATATATATATAATTCATGAACCCCTTTTTTTTTGTGTCCATCTACTCATCACTCATAAGATTTATATAGATCATTCATTTTGAGACTTTTCTATAGTTTACACATTTTTTTGTATTGCCTTTTTTATTTTTTTATTTCATGTTGATACACTTTCCAATATACATAAATAGTTCATTTCTAGACTTATATGGAGAAGATACATATTGGTATTCAATCTTTTATCATTGTTGTAAGAATAATATATAATTGTGCATTTATATTAATAGATATAAATAAATGATAATAAAACTTTTTTATATATATCTTCTTATATCATACTCACATTAAATATATATTTAAATTTATATATTAATAAAATTTTATAAAAAATAATATATTCATATAATTTATATTAAAAATATTTTTTTTTAATTTAAATAATTTATTAATATTTAAAATTATATATTAATAACAAATTATAAAAATTAATATATATTAATATAATTTATTTTAAAATATATTATTTTGTTAATTTAAATAATTTATTAATATTTAAAATTATATTAATAAATATATATTTATACATATAATATTAATTATTAAATAATATTATAAATAAATAAATTGTATTACTCATGATTAAGGATTAATCATATCATATGTATCTTCAAAATCTTCTAATAAGCTTATGTCAGTAAGTTGAGAATAAAATGAATGGAAATAATAGGAAGCTTAAATTACAAAAGAGTATGAAACATAATTTTGGCATGAATTGGTTGATGAATAACAAAAAGGATTGGTTTAGTGTAAATTACTCTTAAAAAAAAGTAAAATTTCCATTAGTGGAAAAATATATTTGAAGTCTTGAACAATAGGCTTTTTCGTCATAATATATAATTTCTTTGCCGTAAATATACAAATATTTCAAAAATTATAGATAATTATTTGAATAATGTAATTTTGTTTTAATTTCTTTATAAAAGAAAACATGAAAAAGTATATGAATAAATATTTTTCGAAAAAAAAAGTGAGCCAACCTTAGGGTAAGCCCAGCAAACCCTCGGGGCTAAAACAAATTGTGGTTATAAGTATAATTTAGTGTAGTATATTAGTTTAAGATAAAAACTTAAAACTTTTATTTGATTATGAGTTCAAATCTAAAAAAAAAAAATATTATTAATTTTTTAAACTAGACTTCGAGAAACTAAAACAAAATCCATATTTTTTTTTTACGTCGGGCTCGGGACCGATTCTAGGACATGCTAGCTTATTAAAAATATTGTTCAAGTTGAAGAAACATGTCCTTCATCTCCATACATTGTTGTTTTACATAGATTAATTTAAGACATAAGCATTCAAATAAATCTAATTAATAAATTACAGAAATGACCAATGGATAAATATTTTCAAAAAAAACAAACAAACTTACAATTCTGGAAGAGATTGCGTAGTAACTTGTTGTTCAAGTTGAACAGACGTCTCCATGAATCTAGTTCATAATCTTCAAAAATCCAAATATTACTAGAATTGATACAAAGCAAGGTTTTATCCAACAACAATTAAATACATTAAAAAAGATAGACATCTAACCATTTTAATAAAATAGGATAAACACAATATGACAACAAACTTTAATAACCCTTTGTTGTTGCAAATATCACCGATTATAACCAAATTTAATTTGGTATATATAAAAATATCTCCTAGTTAGGGTTACCCATTGATATATATATATATATATATATATATATATATATATATATATATATATATATTTTTTTTGATTTTTTTTTTGAAAATTTCACAATTTTGTTTATAAATTCTCTATATCACATTTATCTCATTTTAACTATCAAATCATTCATTTTATCTATTAAAATAAAATAAAAACATTATAGTAATTTAACAAATTAAAAACCCAAATAACCTACTTTTTTTTACCCATAGGAATTTTTTTTTTTTGACAAAATCCAAAAATAACCAATATGGCACATGCCCTTAAAGTAGGACATAATTTTGGCAATGATAAGAAGTTTGATCTCTATCTGAATGAGGTTGAACAATGTGCATGCATAATAATCAAACTGATCAACTTCAGTATTAGTAGTAGTAGTAGTTCAGTCAGTTACTCTTCTTATTGGTAGCTGGAGTGTTGTGTTCGGTTAAAACCTTCAACACGTTTACCAATGCCCTCAACCGATCCCACACGTTTAACCCATACAGAACTTCCACAAGCGATTCTTGAAATTCAAACCCATTCTCCGCAACTGGATACTGCACAAACATTTTTATTGAAAGATGTCCATCAGTTTGTCGATTTTGTAAAAATAAATAAAGAATATTGATGCAACCTTCTACCAGCTTTTATACAAGTGGATTCATCTATAATCCTTACACAGAGAATTCTTATACTTAATTTAAGGTTTTTATTGAATCATCGTAGTTCTAATATGAATATGGGATTTTCATCAATTCATAGGGTCTTAACAAGATAGGAATAATCGAGGGAAATAAAAAAAATATATAGAGGATTCAAGAGGCATGTAAGGATCAAGATAAAGATGGTTTATCCAACATGATTCCATATAAAACGATTTTGAGTATTTCTTCCATCATATCTTCTAAGAAAATTGAATTCAAAGATTAAGAAATTTCATACTTTTTATTCCTTATAAAAAGTTTGGGTATCAAAATTGGATCATTTTTGCACCATTTCTTTAAATTTTATGGATGAAGTTTGGGCATATTCAGGTAGAATTTAGAGCTCGTTTGATGTAGGTTTATTTTTTAGAATTTGGGTTTTCTTACCTAAATTTCAATTAGAATTTAGAGCTCGTTTTACCCAAATAACCCAAAACATTAAACAAGCTCTTAGAGTTAAAATTGATGCACATTGCAATTTGAAATTTAGGGATGAAATTTAGTCATTTTTGTTTGAAATGTAGGGCTGAAAATAATGACAAGGGTGTAAAAAATGGTCTAATTTTGATAGTACATGTTTTACAACTACGTACACATAGATGGTCTTTATTCCTAGAATCAATCCAGTAATTCTGAAATAACAGTTTCATTTTCTTCACGATCTTCTCAAATTTATTATTTTATATTTTTGCAGAATTGTGTGAGGAGAAAAAAGTCTTTAAGAAGAGATTAAACCTGGATGGGCTTGGGTATCTTGGTTTTTACATATGGCCACCATCTATCTTCAACAACTGCTTTCACCAGGCAGCATGCACGCAATCCTTCTACACCAGCAAATCTTCCAAATCCACTGTCTTTCACTCCACCAAATGGTAAGGACTAAACAAAATAACACAAAATAGAAAGAAACAAAATGAGATTAATAATGCAATCAAACTTAGAAAAATGCATAGAGCACCAAAATGGGGAAGTTAGTTAGTTAGTTACCTGACACATATAACTAGATGCAAAGTCATTAATTGCAGCAACTCCACAATGTAACTTGGATGCTATCAGCTTAGCACGTTTTTGATTGCCAGAGAACACTGCACAGCCAAGGCCATATTTCGAGTCATTCGCAAGCTTAACTGCCTCATCATCACTGCTGAATTTCATTATTGGCATTATTGGACCAAAAGCCTGCAAAGAGTATTCCTAGTTAGTCAGTGAAACTAACCAAAAGAAGTGATCCAGGAAAAAAAACATTGAAGAAAAGATGAATAACAATGCAAATGCGTGCATGACAATAGTCTAGATAGTTTTAGTAGTAGTTCAATGATGAAGTACTAATAATACCTCTTCCTGCATCAGCTTCATAGTGTGGTCCACATTCACAATTACAGTGGGGGGAAAGTACTGGTCAACAGCACCAGCAGCTATGTTTCCAACACTTCCCCTTCCAACAATTTCAGCACCTTTTTCCAATGCATCGTTTACAATGCTTCTAAGTCTTTCTGAGTGTTCTTGCATGCATATGGCTCCCATGTCATACTTCCCACCCAGAGGCGGGCCCTACACAAGATAAAGTACACATAGGATATTATTGCGACCAAAATCAGATAACAACCTAACAATTACTTAGAGCTTGCTTGACAAAAAAAAATCTGGTTTGGGGTTGTTTGAGTTAAATGGCTAAAATATCCATTGTATTAATATATAAAATGTTATAAAAAATAAAGGTTAATTTGGAATTTTGGTTAATGATTTGAATGATGATGGGATAAGGAGAAATGTGACATGAGCAGATGCCTCATCTAACCAAAGCAAGTGGATTTGTTCACTTACAGCAGTGACAGATGTGACTATTTTCACCACTTCAGCAACAAATTCAGCATAAATGTTTTGGTGCACATAAAATCTCTCAGCCCCAGCACAATTCTGTCCACTTGATTGAAGCGCAGCCCTTACAGCAATTTGGGTAACCTAATCAACAAGAAGAACTTGTAACTCTGCTGTAGTCCTTGGAATCCTAATAAGGGGACAAATTATACATACATGTGGCACATCTACATCGTCACAAACCACAAATGCATCCTTCCCTCCAAGTTCAAGTGTTACAGGTGTGAGATTCTCAGAAGCATTCTTCATGATCTGGAATAACAGAAAATATGATTAACACAATCTAAGCACAAGATTCATAGATATGCAGCATAATCAGGATAAATAATAATAAACTAAGCAACAAAATACGATGCAAAGACAGAAGACGTCCTGTATATTTCATTAAATCATTACAAAGAGTGTTGATTGAGAAGGTATATCAACATATTTTGTATGGTTTGTGAGGCAATCAGTTCAAAAATTGGGACTTGACAAATAATAACTGCTTTCTTCATGGGTATATTGAAGTCCAGGGTAATATCTAACGAGAAGAAGAATATTAATACTTAGGCCTTGTTTGATGTGGGATATTTGGGACTATCCAGTCAACAATCTACTCATCACTCAAATAATTCAAACATTAACCAAAATACCCTCTGAAAAATTTAAATTACTTTTTCATTATATATTAATACCCCTAATGTCTTTTTACCCATATAACCTATGCCAAACAAGGTTATTCAAATAACCATAGATTAAACAAGGCAATAATTTGTCTTATGTTGACTTTACAGTTCTTAACTTATGACAGTTTGGTTATTTCTTACATCATACTATTTGCATATATTTTTCCTCAAAAGATTAAATATTTGAAAGCCAACCTAAAATTACAACAATATAGAGCAATAGAGTACAGAAAATGAAGGTTATAATTATGATAACTAAAATTGGATATTGAAAATCAAGACAAAATAGAAAAGAGGAAGTACCAATCTACCAACGCCAGGGGAACCAACAAATATAATCTTGTCAACTGAAGATATAAGTGCTTCTCCTGTTTCGGCAAATCTGCAAACACCTGATAGAGTTTAATAACCAGAATCAACTAAAGAGACAGGAAAGTTTTATTAGCATACCCTGTAATCACATCAACCAAATTGTCTGGAGCTCCAACAGCTTCAAGGGCTGCTTGAATGATTCTAATATAGAAGCATCCAGACCAACTAGCATGTTCTGAAATCTACAAACAACAGATGCTTCACATTGTTTATTGGCCTATTTCAAAGATAACCTTTTTTTATGATCTGTAAATACAGACATTAGCTTAAACAATACAATAAAGACATAAGAATGAGTGGAAAAGATGGACCTAGAAAATGGAAAGATTAGTGTTATTAGTATCTCAGTATAACACCAAAAGCTGATGAATGTTAAAAATTACCAAGTATTTTAGTAACAATGAATGGCACTTAAAGGAAAGTAGATTGGATAAATGAACAAAGGAAGCTACCAAGTGCAAGATACATTCATGGTATGCATATATAGCATAATAACGTGGTTTGTAGCACACTCATTTCCAAACCTTTCAACCCCCACAATTTAATAAAAATCTTCATGTTTTATTATACAACTTTCCAAATAGCCCTAAATCGATATATTTTATCTTGACCACTGAAGACTATCAATCTGGATCCCCCACCCCATGCTGTTATAAGCAGTAGAAGCATAAGAGCATTATCCAGTAGGTGGATAAGCTTATGAATTAGTTAAGCTTGACATTAGAAAAACAATATAGACATTTTTAATCCAGTCAGCTGCAACTCAACTAGGAAAAGTTATATCTCCTCTTCTTGGATCTTGATTAAAGAGACCGAAAAATCTCTTTTAATTCAGAGGTGGCATTTATATATCAAATGCATCCAGGCTATATTATAATAATGCATGTTCACTTTCTGCAGAGAGAAAATTTGTATAGACGCAGTTGAAACTCAAAAGTAGGCTCTTTATTTTGATTTATTTGTTCAAACACACCTTTACGACAATACCATTTCCTGAAAAGACTGCTGCTAGCATTGGATTTAGTATGTTGTGGAAGGGGTAATTCCATGAGACAATAGCACCAATTACACCAAGTGGGTAAAATTCCACTTTTGCCTTCTTGTGAGGCATTGATCTACCACATGACCTGATATGCATCATATCAAAGTGAATCAATTTCACAAGGGATAATGAAAAATATATTTTCTTCTGGAAGTCATCCAGGAAAACTAAATGATAGCTTGTGCATAATTTTGGCTGAGGTCTTGGAATACAAAATAAGAAAATGAACATTCCTGTTGACAAGGAAAAATGGAAAAAACCTTCAATGACACATGCTACTTAGACACAGTGGACACATACCATCATTGACAAGATACTAGTTCATTGCAAAGAAGAAAACATAAGATAAAACCCAGATTATAGACCATGCTGTAAATTTTAGTTGGTGAGAAAATCAACTATTAAGAAGAAAAGGAATTGAGTATTGCTAAATATACCGGTATTCAGGCTTTAGCCATCTTTCCCCCTCGGATAGAAGCCAAGTGATTTTCTCGCATGTGGTCATTATCTCCCCCAAAGAGGCATCTACCATTGTTTTTCCAGTATCACGTGATGAGATTCTGATTCAAGCAACATGAATTAGAACATGAAGTAGTCTCTAGGGTTATAACTAGAAGCATTAAAAAATTTGTTTATAACATAGAAATGAAAGTGGTACTAGAAGAAAAGACACGGAAGCTGAAGAAAATATTTAGAACAAAAAGGATAAATGACAAAGAAAGCAACTGACTGCATATTTTCCTAAATAATTCATACTGCACTTTCTCTTTAATATGTGTTGAATAGTTTCTAAGACACATACAAATGAGGTTGATTTAGTTTCCAGGTATTACCTGGGATACCATTTCCTAAGGCCAAAAGAAACATATTCAATAAAAATGTATAATCAAACATCCACTTTTGTTATCATTATTTCCTTACTCGCATATAAGTTTCTGATGCTCGATAATGTATTTCAGGAGAATCCGCAAAAACTGACGTCTCTGCTTGAAGCTACTTTTTGCCCACGTCTTTTGTGCCTTCCTAGCTTGGGCTACACGTTCCTTCACCTGGAAAGCATTTAGCCAGAGTTCATTATTGTATATATGCACATATAGAAAACTCGCTGAATACATACATCAATGCAGGTTTGTTTGTATAAGCAGATAGATAGACACTATACATCATTAAGTTAATGACAAGAAGCAGCATGACACACCGGAATCCAGTGTTATGCAGCAAGAACCTAACATTAGAGGATTGAGTAGTGTGACCGGAATGAAAACCTAGTAAAAAGAATTTGAAGGAAACATGCAACAGAAAGAGATAATCTAACAATCAAAACAGTATGTAGACGTATACTTCTGTTCTAGGATTCAACAACTAAATGCTTCACTTCACTTCCTTCCATCAGCACAGTAAGTAGGAGATAACATAAACTAGTTTGGTAAGTCATTAAACTATATATATACGCTTTTATAAGAAACTGTACTAACCTCATCTGGCTTCAATGCTGAAAAATAGCCTAGATATTTCATTGTTGCAGGTTCATAACACTGAACTTTGTCCGTCTGCCTTTTCGAAGGAATCTGCATAACATGTTTTCTCCAGGCATCAAACAAGATAAGTTGCAAGAGGAAAGCAGAGAAATTACAAATATCATGTAATGGAGATTCCACTCGCAGTCATGAATGCAGAACTAAGTGAAACTGAAATCCGCATCCGCCACTAATCAGATCCATTTACGCGATGAAAAGGCAAATAAAGTGGTGAAAACAACAATCGTTTAAGAAACTCACATAAATGTAGCTGTTCTCCTTCGTCTGACTACCGTCATCTAGCACTGTCATAGTAGTTAATCGCATCAGTATAAGTCACCGAATGCAACATGTGGATGAATGAGAGTGATAGAGAACTTACTGTCAGAAGCATCGACATCGATTGAAGGTACATTGGGAGGTATAAGCATGAGTAGGAAGCGACAGATTGCATAAGCGAATCCGATAACGATCAAAGGCCATAAGATCTCCATATTTCGGAGATTGAAAGATGATAGAAAGCGTAGAACTCAAAACCTGGAAGATCGGATAAGCGAATCTTCTTCTTCTTCACAGAAGTTGTTTATGGAGTGACATCGCATCTTCTTCTTCTTCAACTAGCTCACAGCAGTTTTCATTTCACATGATGATGAGACCGAGAAATGCTTCTCTCACCGCCTTCACTCTCAATTTCCACTGTTTCGATTATTTAATTCACATTTTTTTATTTGTTTTTTTTTATAAACATTTAATTATTTAACTTACCAACTCAACGTTGTTTTCTATCATAATTGATGTTATTTCAATCTTCACTCACTTTTGATTTGACTCATTATTTATTATTTATACATCAAATTATTTTGTGACTTAATTTTTATTATTTAATTTACAAAGTTAATATTATCTCTACAATTCATAACTTAAATTGATTTTAAGTTTGTATTTTATTTTAAGGAATAAAATGTAATAAGTTTGAAATACTTGATATATGTGAAACTTTTTACTAGTTGATTGTATATTTGGTCGCTTGTTGAGATATTTTTGATAAAAATTGCGAGCTCGGTTGAATTGAGTCGATGAATCCATATTTTTATTATTTTTTAATAAACTATTTGACTTAAAAAGAATAATATAGTGTTTAGTGACCGCAGTTGATCAATGCGTCTACTCAACAACGTTATTATTATGACGATACGAGCTCTAAAAAATTGGTGGAGACGATCGATGAACTCATAGATCTTTTTATGATCTTCGTTAAAACTAGATTTTATGTTATATTTATTCGTTTGTAAACATTTTTTGTTTACTTTTTTTTTATTAGTGTTCTCAAATTATTAATCTCATTGTGTTTTGAGTGTGTTTGGTAACAAGCTGAACACTTGTGTTTTTGTATTGTTTTATTGTTATATACGAAAAATTATAATGCACTCGTACCAAATTCAAATTAAACTTACAAATTAAAAGTTTTGAGTTTCATTAATTTTATTTTACCTAAGTAAAATTTATATTGGAAAGACTCTTTTTTAAAACACCCTAATAAGGAACTTGAGAACATCAAATATATTTGTTTATTTAACACTTTACATTCACCAAGTAAATAATATGTAGTTAAAATAATAAGTCAAACATTTCTAAAAGTAAGTGGAATAATAGTAATTATTAAAACTAAAAACAAAAATAATACTTAAGTAGAAACAAAAACACAATTTATACTGAAATATAAGTTATATGGGCTTGTTTCATTAAGGGTTTTTTAAAATATTTGAATTATTTAAAAAATAATGATTTGTAATAATTTTAAGGAGGTAAAAATATTTTTGAGTAAAAAAACTTTAAATGTATTAAAATATAAATAAAAAATAATAATTTAAAATAAGATGTATTTTTAGTATTTTGATTATAATAAAGAATGAGAGAGAGGAAAAAATATTTTTTTAATTCTATCAAGGCCCTAGATTTTATGGAGATTGGATACCTAGATTCAAAGAAACATGTATGCTTTTTCTTTGTAAAAAATCATTTACTTAATCCTATTTTTATGGAGTTATATAAAAAAAAATTATTGTGAAACGCGGTCAAATTTTAGTTTAAAAAGTAGTTATAAATTATAATAAATAAAACTAAATATCACATGGCGGTGATAATGTTTATATTATGGAATTGAATATTATTGAGTGATCAAAGTTAATATATTCAATATTTTTTAAAACTTTTGCTGAAATTTGAAAGTTTTATAATTATTTATAGAGATTTTAGACTTGCTGGAAATTCTTATAAAGTTTTAAAACTAATTTTGAGATGTTCAAATTTTATTGTTTTTGAGATGCTCTAAACTTTATATCTGTTTTTATTTAACAAAATTCATTTCATAAATAAAATAAAGAATAACATCAACCAACAAACAAATTATAATCAAGTTTCACAACCAAGTGCCCAACCATGATGATGTCCACCAAAATAATGATATCTCAAAACAAATCGACAAGAGTGAGACCAAATCAACGCTGTCTCACAAAGCCAAAGAAATAAGAATTAAGTGTTAAAGCGTCAATCAAAGAACTCTTTGTCGTCATGTACAATTTCAAAGAGCACCAAAAAGACCTAATCATTCAACCAATCATTGATAATGAGTTAAACTTATTCCGACAGACACGAAACCTAAAAGAGAACCATACAACAAATCATCAAGTACAGTAAACCGAAACAAACTGTTTAAAAGCCAAAACAGCAATAACCAGAAATCTTATATCTATTTTTTCTTATAATGTTTTTGTATTTATTTACCAAATCACAGCTATCTTTTGGTAAAAGAGAAATAAGGATTTTTTTTTCATAAGATTAGATTTTGGAGATTGATTTTGAGTTCTATTTTTATTATTCACACTTAATATGTAGTCTTGATTATGTCACAAAGTTGATCTGAACTATTTTTCTGATGGATTGATTGCAAACTATGCAATTAAATGTATCAAATACATGTTTTTATCTTTTTTTAAACTATCATTCTTAAAAGATAAACAAGTTTAAAATAAATAATTTTTATTTTCTTTCAAATTTAGAGTCTAGCAATTTTTTCCAATGTTTTCAGAGAAAGTTCCAAAATTCTTAAATTTTATAAGAAGCAATGGACTAAGCTTTAACATAAGATCTTAAGCTTTGCTTTTTGTTCAAGTTTATTGATAAATTATTCTTCTATCACAAAAGTCACATTGGATGCTTCCTTTCCCTTCAAGAGTGAACATGAAACTTCCCCAAAATCATATAAATTGCTAGAAGTATCATCGACTTATAGACATGCACAAATTTAATTCCCTCCTTCAAAATGTTTGAATCAGACGACGAATCATTGCTCGAAATCACCCGAGACGAAGAAAATCTCCTTTCGTCCATAAAACAAAAGATTAAGAATGTCCCCCTTTCGCGTTGCATTTGTAGAATCCCGGAAGAACAACTCAAAGGGAACGTAGATAAATATCACCCGCAATTAGTGTCAATCGGTCCTTTGCATCATTCGAGAGAGGATTTACGATCAACCGAAGATCGCAAATGGCTATATCTTCACGCACTTTTAAGTAGAAGTACTAGAAAGCCAACATCAATGGATGCACGTTTGAAAATTTGCGTGAATATGATCAAAGAATCCGAACATGAAGCGAGAAAGTTCTACGAAGGAAACAACGTAAAGCTAAATAGCCACGCATTTGTCGAAATGTTGCTAGTTGACGGATGTTTTATAATCGAACTCTTACTCAAATATTCAGCTAAAGAATTAAGACGCGGAGACGACCCTTTTTTCACCTCCATGGAGATGTTCTTACGTTTGAGGAGCGATGTTCTCTTGTTAGAAAACCAAGTTCCTTTCTTCGTTCTCCATCGCCTATTCAAAATCGTTCAAATCCCAAACATAAAAGATCATTCTCATCCTTCCATCGTCACACTATCCATTGCCTTCTTCAAGAGAATAATACAAAGGGAAGTCAAAAATATTTCCTCACAACATGGTGAAGATTTCAAGCATTTGCTAGATTTGGTACACAATTATTACCTACCAACAACTCCTAAATTCTTATCATCATCCACCGGTCGACAAACCATCTTACCAACCGCATCAACTCTTCACAAAAAATGGATCCGTTTTAAACAAGCCGAATCCGAAACCTTACTCGATATCAACTTCAAAAAGGGCGTCATAAAAATCCCACCTTTAAAGATCCTCGACCACACCGAACTCCTTTTTAGAAACTTTATCGCGTTTGAGCATTGTCACGGTGATAAAGCCAAGCCCGTGACATCTTACGTGTTACTATTAAGAAGTCTTATTCAATCTGAAGACGATATTAGATTGTTATACAAGTCACGAATACTCGTCAATGGTTTAGAACGACAAGAGCAAATTCTCGATATGCTAAAGAAGATTATCGTCGAAGAAGAAGAAACTACTATGGATATGGATTTTTATTATGGAGGATTACGCGAGAAAATCAAAGAGCATTTACAAACTATTAAAATAAATAGATTCATGTGTTTTTAGAAAATATATATTTGTAATCAATTTATTTTATGTGGACATAAATAAATAAAGTTTGCAAGTGGGAGATAATTAATAATTTTGGATGGTATAAACTAATATTGGAAATTGATCTAACGGTCGATATGATCCGTATCAAGATCTGATAAAGATATATCAGTTATCGGCGACTTTTTCAGAACGGCGACCGATTCTGGATGGACCAACTGGCATCGCACTTTGAAGATTGATTTGCAGGAAGATTGAGAAATTGTTTTAGAATTGAATTGAATTCAAGAGAGAGAGAGAGAAAGAGAGATGGAAGATAGGAGAATAGGCGTGGCGGTTGATTTCTCGAAATGCAGTAAGGAAGCGTTGAAATGGACGGTGGATAACATAATCCGTAAAGGAGATAATCTGATCTTGATCAACATTCAACCGGAAGGATATTATGAGGAAGGCGAGATGCAGCTATGGGAGACTACTGGATCTCGTACTGAATTTTCATTATTCTTAACCTAATTATGATGTTATGCGATGATGATGATGATGATGATAATCATGTATGTTCTAATTGTTTTGATTTGTAAGCTTTGATACCTCTTGCGGAGCTTTCTGATCCGGCAATTATGAAGAAATATAAGGTGACGCCTGATCCAGAGACTTTAGAGATTGTTAATACTGCTGCTGCACAGAAAGAGGTTCTTTTCCTTACTTGTTTCAATACTGTTTCTTTTTCTTGAATTGGTAAGTGATTTGAATATGAATGTAATAGTTTTGCTTGATTTGGTAGGCTTTTGTGATTATGAAGATCTTTTGGGGAGATCCGAGGGAGAAGTTATGTGAAGCTATTGATAATATCCCTTTGAGCTGCATTGTTATTGGTAACCGTGGCCTCGGCAAGCTTAAGAGGTATTCTTTCTCGAAAATGTTACGAATTCGATTATCATAAAAGCTCGAGAATAATAACAGTTTGTTTGTTTCTTAATTTTGAAATGTAGGGTTATCATGGGAAGTGTGAGTAACTATGTGGTGAACAATGCTAAATGTCCAGTAACCGTTGTCAAGCACCACTCCGATGAATAACTCTCGCATTCCCGCGCTTGAGCACCGATGCACGGCTAACGGCTAATAATACACGCTTTCTTGCGACTAGGCTGGAGTGGTCTGGTATCGCAAAAAGTTTCTAAATGTATTTTTCATGTCTATGTTTGTGTGTGTATCTCCCCATGTTGTATTGTTGAATAATTAATAATCATCCTGCATTCCCATGTCAATGTTCAATCTTCATGTTCAACACTAATTAAAGAAATTCAAATAAAGAGGAGATGAAATAAGGAATTGAAAATTAAAATATTAGGAATTCCAAAATAGGAGTTGATTATCATCCAAGTACTAGTACACATAAGAATATACACATATTATTGATCGGGAGGATTTGGGGGTTATTATAAAATATGCACAAACAACAGTACAAAATAGTAATAATATCTTCTTCTTGAGAGAATCTATAAAGATTGCAAATTGGTTCTTCTAATAAGAACACTAGTTAAGACTCATCCATGAAAACAGCACCATGACCATTGGCTTTCATGAACTTCTTCAAAAGAAGAACAACAATGGCAATGGTCAATCCAACAGCAGCCCATGTGAACAAACGATCATCAGCAGGAGCCTTCTGAGTCCTCGTCATTGGTGGTGGTGGTCTCTCTCTGGTTAGAGGACGCACCTGTTGATTCAGTTCAACAGGTTCCGCAACTTCACCTATGGCTGCTGGATCTAGAACTGGAGCTGGTACGATTTCTTCATCACCAGCATTTTCATTTTCTTTGTTCTGTTCCTCAGACTGAATACTACTGGCTTCAGGGATTGGGGGTGCCTTACTTAACATATATTCATGAATCTGAAAACACAAAACAGAAAACAAGGAAATTAATATTATGCAGAACAATGGGTTCAAGGCAGGACGGATTCATGGTTGAAAATCAAACCTCGTCCATTAGGGTTTGTCTTTCGCCTGTACCGAACCTTGGGGCAGCATCCCGTGATTTTATTGTCAGTTTTAGCCTTTCTTCTTTCTTGTAGTCTAATGAACCCAGAGCACCGTTTGGGCTAGTGGGCATGAATGCAATCAAAGCTACCAAAGCCGTCCTAACTGCCAATATAAAAATCATGAAATGTGAAAACTAATTGCAGAAGATACTGAATTTTATATCATGGTTAAAGCTATCTTAGGTCCGATAAAGCAGAGCTAAACTCACAAGTTACCAAATTAAGCCAGATTTTTTACCTTCTTTTGAGTTAAATCTTGAAGTGATTTTAAATAACAATTATCAAATGAACTTCAATCATGAAAAATCAGATCACAAGTCGATAAAACTGGTAATTAAGAGCAGAATGTTGAGTTATGAAGTAGTTGATACCGAATTTGATAAAATGTGGAACTAATGTCGAGAAACTAGTTAAGGATAGTGACATAATTTACAATGGTTAAAAGCAGTATTGCGCATGCTCTTACTATAATACTTATCAAATTAAAGATGATGATTTGAGATGCTTACCACTCCATGATGGCTGCCAGTGTTCAGGATGATGATTTGAGATGCTTAAACATATCTTAGTCTGTGTTTCAAAACGACCATTGGGCTGTCACAAGGAAATCAATTCATCAATATCAACAAAGAAATACAAGAGTATATACTCTGAAAAACTTAGGGTTTTGAAACATTACCGTCAGCAACATAAATGATGGAGGCTTGAAAGGATATTCAGCAGGCAACTGAATCCGTCCATGATAGATTCCTCCTTCAAACTCTGAATCACGAGGTCCACTAATCGCAAATTGCCACTCAAATATGTTCTCCTAAAGGAATTGAACTATCAATCAGATCTAAAGGGAAACTAATCATAATCGAACGATTAAATCATATACAGAAAGAAAGCAACGAATCATCACAAGCATTAACTTCATAAACCGCATAATTTGGCGGTGATAGATCTAATCTGAATAGAGCAACACAAAACATTCAATCTACTAGCAGTAATCGAGAAAACAACGAAATGAGATAAAAATAGAGCGAATCAAAGGAAGATAGCCTCAGATCTTCAATCGAAACCTATAATCGAACAAAATAAATGATCGGAAAGGTAGAGATCGAACCTCAAGAGGCAGGCTCATGAAATCATCGGAAGGATTAGATTGCATTTCCTTCACCTCCTGGAGGATCCTCTTCACCGCCGGATTCTTCATATTATACTTGTCTTCCGCCATCTCTATCTACCTGCAATTGATTCTTCGTCTTCTTCCTTTGGATTGAAAGATCGATCAAACGCGTTTATACACCGAATCGTCTAGATTGGGACTTATACATAAATGACGAACGGACCAAATTACAGCGCGATAGATATATAGAGAGAGATATTAAGATATTTGTATTATCACCCGTATTCATGTTTATACACGTCATTTTGCTCTTAAACCGGTTACGTGTGTAATTTTCATTGGCTATTAATAATTCAATGTATTTTCACCGTACTTTTTATTATTTTATTATTATTATTAGATCTTGCAAGAGAAAATTAATAAAATAGAATAAGAAATGTATTCAAACTTAAAAAATTGAATGACATAGCTTAAATGAAAAAAAAGTATTACTTTTATAACCATTAGAATTTTAATTTTCAACCATATCCTTTTCTTAAATATATTTCTTTTAATGTATATTAATTAATTTTTATATAATCTACACATTTGCTAAATCAACTAAATTACCTTTCAAATTGTCCTATGGTATTTTATTTGAATGGTCCGGTTAGAGCCGATTTTTTCTGAAACTGAACAAGGATGAGGCGATATAGATACTTGAGTCGGATTGTTAGTTGACCCGTTCATAAACGGTTAAAAATCAAATAAAAAATGTTAGGGTATGTTTCGAACATTTTTAACCATATAAGTTTAATTTTTTAATTAATTAATATATATATATATATTTAAAATTATTATTTTTTTATATTTTGTATGTGTAGTAAGAAAATTTTCTTAGTTATATGAATATATGTAAGAAATATATTGGTTTAAGGAAAAATAAAATATATATATATATATATATATATATATATTATTAACTACTTAATTTCGATGTATTTATTTTAAATTTATAATAATTAATATTTTAATAATTTTAATTTCAAATATTTTAAAATTTATAATAAGTTAATATTTAATCATTTTAGTGATTTTACATTTGATCCATCCTTTTATATTCAATTTTCACTAAAATTCTTTAAATTAAAATACAAGTGACTCTTATTAATTTACTAAATTTTAAATAAATAAAAACATATTATCAACTAATTATAAACTTTGTTTCACGTGATTTCTTATTATTTAATAATCTACATAAATATAATTTAATTAATGTATATCTATCAAAACATTTATTATTATATCTATAAGTAACTTTAGGTAAAAACTTAATATAAAACATTCAATTAACTTATTTAAATTTGTGTTACTTAAAATTAATCCAAATCTAACTAGACTTATCTAAATAAATAGATTAATGATTAATTAAGAAAAAGTCTTAAAAAGAAATAAAGAAAGAAATATTTTAATAATTAATTGTAAATTAGTAAACCATAGCCGTAATATCTGTCTTTATTTCATCGTCTTCCTCGATCGGCTTTTAACAGTTGAAGATAAAAATGGAGGAAGAGCAGAAGAAGATTGGAATAGTAGAGACATGGATGATGAAGAAGAAGCACGCCGCTGTTTACGCCGCCGCAACTCGACACCCTTTTATCCAAAGTATCAGAGACGGCTCCGTTGACCTCTCTGCCTTCAAGCGATGGCTGGTAAGTAGTAAACTGTAATCAGCCGACTACCATTTCAGTTTCTTGTTTTAATCTTGAAAAACAAAAAACAGGGTCAGGATTATGTGTTCGTGAGATCATTTGTTCCTTTTGTGGCGAATTTGTTGGTAAAGGCATGTAAAGAATCTTCTGATGATGATGATATGGAGGTTATTTTAGGTGGTTTGGCTTCACTTAATGATGAGATTTCCTGGTTCAAGAATGAAGCTTTAAAATGGAATGTATCCCTTAATGAAGTCGTTTCTTACCAAGCAAATGTTCGTTATTGCAAGTAAGTGAATTTGAATTTGAATTGGGTACGTTCTAGTTTGGAGAATGAATCATTATTTTGCAGTTTTTTGGAGAGGATGATTGGACCAGAAGTTGATTTTGCTGTAGCAATGACAGTATTTTGGGTAATTGAGACAGTTTATCAAGAAAGTTTCGGGTATTGCTTGGAAGAAGGTTCTAGAACACCGGAAGAGCTGAAGGAAGCTTGTGGAAGGTGGGGGAATGCCGGTTTTGGAGAATATTGCAGGCGGCTGCGAGAGATTGCGAATCGTCTTCTGGAGAAGGCGTCTGCGAATGTCGTGTTGGAGGCTGAAATGACTTTACTTGAAGTTCTTGAACATGAAGTTCAATTCTGGAACATGAGCCAGGGGGAACCAACATCATTAGCTTGATGAAGAGAATCAAATCAAATGTTTTATGTTGTTTTGAGAATGTCCAAACTCTTATATGCTTATGAATCCTTGTTTTCTTTTATGGTACATAATACTATATGAATTGAATTTATCATCTGGATAATGTTGTAAAGAAGCTAGAAATTTTCTGTGATTACCTCTCATATGGGAACGAAAAAACCTGTAGAAAAGGCCAACCACAAACATAATTCTTATAAAAGCAAAATTGTCAAACCAATGGAACACTATAAGGGGCCAATTTATTCCCTTTTGATAGTTAAGATTAGTAAAAATGTCTAGTTCAAGATAACCAGAAAACCATAAAGAAGGCGACAGAAGAAGAAAAAAAAAAGTATTGAACACTAATAGTAGTAATTACTGTTTTACAATCAAAGGCATAATTTGGAGGAGCTTTGTGATGTCATAAACATTCATTCCCTGCTTGGGCTTTGATTGATGGTGGTTTGCTGTACAGTTCATCCTCTCGGAACACTCTGAATATCCCATCAATTAGTAACATCACCTTACACGGAGCAAGCAATCAGATTTAGAACCACCTCGATCTGCTCCATAAACATACACGTTTCAAAGGTGAGATTAAAAAAGTCATAATAAAAATCGCCAGAAAGACTCAGGATCCATTTACAGCCATTTCGGCCGAAGGCTTTGCAGGAACTATCGAATCATCCTCTTCTTCTTCTTCTCCATTAGATTGTACATTATCTGAAGTACTAAGTAATAGGATTTCAGAGCCATTTTGATCTAAATTAGTATGGTTGTGCTTATCATCTGTCTGCTTCATTGGTTCTTCTTCTTTAGTAGCTGTGTGCTTCTCTTCTTCATCTGTTGACGGGGGAATGATGCGAACAGGACTAGGGCTTGCCGCTTTTTTACTGGGTAAGAAGGTAGAACATAAAGCTGCAAACACACCTCCCTCTTTCGCTCTCGAGTTTTTAACTAACCGTTGTTTCTTTACTAGCTCTGGTTCTTCCTTTGAGGGCGACCTTTTTTTTAACTTTATGGATTCTAACTCTCCCTCGTCTGCATTAGAATTCTCAGACCGCGTTTTGGGCGGTGGTTTATAATCTTCATCGTCTTCGTCATCATCATAATCAACAAGGCCACTAGTTCTTGGACTGCAAAAAAAGGAAAGGAAATTCAGCTTCAAGTTGATCTTGGTCCATTTAAGAACCTTGATCAGTGCTTTTGTATTGTAATAGTTTGGTTTTCCCATAGTCAATGAAAAGATTCTCAATTTTCAAAAAAATATTAGAATGAAGCAAAATGAATCACCTTAATGATGGGTTATTTGTGGTAGATCCGTTCTGCAAAAGAGGCTTAACCTTTTCCCTAGTTGACCTAGCAGCGTTTACTGATGCTGAATCTTCTTCATCGCTGATCAGCACAAAATACATCAGAAACTAATGGCTGGTATGATTTTCAATAGCCCTAATGTCAAGAAGCGGAAAATTATACACAAATTCACACCTTTCTTCGTTAAAATAATCTTCCTCCTCTTTCTCCATTGCACGCTCATCTACTCTTTTTCTAATATTCAACATGTCAATTGAGGCCTTGGCACCAGAGTTCTCGATGGACTGCACACAATTAGAACACTCTTTAAAGAAATCCATATAGTCACCAGAGCACAGAAATAAGATAAAATAGTTATAGAAAGAATACCTGGTCATATTTAACTTTTAGTGCTTGGATGGTAGATAGATTCTCAAATTCAGCCAATTCATTCCAAAATGATTCAACTAAACATTTGAGAAGTGACTTTATATCCTGCATATAATAAGTGTAAGCATGCTAATTTGAGTAGGAAACCCGCAAGCTAATCGAAGAATATTTTTTTTTACCTTCTGGATGTGCTCAAAAAGTTCTAGAATAGCAGAGTGCAGTAAGTTATAATGACTCCCATTGCGAACAAATGCCTCTACAATTGGTTTTAGGAGGTTGTTCCTTGCAATATGACTCATCAGTTGCTCATCCTGCACAATGTGGAAGTTCTTTTTATTTACCCAATGAGTGCAACAAGTTAAAACTAGTCCCCTGGAAACACTTTTTGAATCTGTTTCTCAATCTGGATCCAGATACAAAAATATAGATAAATTTTTCAATCTGTCACTGTCTAAATTTAGTTTCCAAATGTTTTTGGATCAAGATACAGAAACAATAATAAAATAAAATGGAAAAGCAGAATTAGTAGTATATGCCTTATTAGTTTTTTTTCTTGAGAAATAGTATATGCCGTGTTGGTATGCGACAGTTCAGAATATTCTATGTATTTAGGCTACATGATCATATTCATGATTGTACTCTCCGTTGTTTGAAATGATCATATCAACAAGATTCATGTCAATAGGTCTCTCTAGTTTGACATGCTGTACAACTGTATTTATCCACGCAACATCATGTGAATTATAATTTCTACTATAACTCAGAAACCATTCATCGAGGCAAGTGGACAAGAAAGATCTCGTAATAAAACAGAGCAAGGGAAACTTACATTCCGTGAAACGAGAGTTCGGAAAAAACGAATAGCAGCAACTATTAGGTACTTTTCCCTTCTTTGTGTCAGAAGCAGAATCCTGTCTATTACATTATTGAGAAGAAAGTTGCATCTGCAAACAAATTAACCCTGATTTCAGCAGATATTGATTGGACCAAACAACCATGCCAAAAAAGATAATTACTTTATTCTGTAAGGGTGGTGCAACACACAAAAACACAGTAGATCACAAATGTTCAAAAGAATCTCAGGCTTTGCCCTAATCTGACATTGTATGTCTCTTCCAGAGCTTTGAAATCCATCTGGAGGTGGGGAAGTGATGCTGGGAACACATGATACTGCTATAACATCAATCAGTTTACCCAAGTGTTTCTCATAGAAAGTCTCGATAATAGTTTCTCTCTGCAGGAAAGAGGATAGACAGATGAGTAAATTAACCATGCATTAAACCCTACAAGGAGGTTTGCATATGAAAACTCAAAAAGAATCAATCGCAGACATGTGAAAAACTAATCATATCATGGCGTAAGCTAAAAACAACTATAGCTGACAACTGATAAAGGGTCTATCCAAACAAGTGTTTTGCAGTTCACTTAAAAACTAGTGAACACCAATATAATTTATCCAATTTTGACATCCAGTCAAATTTTCACATATATTAATATTGTCCATAATCTCAAATTCAAATTAAGGCTCACATATAACAATCAATTTCAGTAGCAATTCTGCCTTTCTTCCATGAAGGCTAATTGATTCTTTATGAAATCCAACTTTGATAACTATGTGCAAGAGATCGTAGTTTTTTTGGAAACTTTTCATCATTGCAATTTTAAATTCAGAAGACGCGCTACAATAAATGAACACTAACACAGTTGCAACAAATACAAACTGAACAAGGCATATAAGAAAACAGTAAAAGGGAACTGAATAAAACAGGCACCTGGACTCCAGATGTATAAGAATCCAAAAGGCTCTTAAGAATCTCAAGAAACTGGCAATGCATGTCACCTTCAAAGTCAGTGAGCATTCCTGTTACCTGAACATAAAAAACCATATAGCAGTTAGTAATTTTATAACATGTATAACAGCTTCAGCAAAGAGGGAAGATATTCAATGTATAACAGCTTCAGAATTAATTGTGGATTACATAAAGAATCAATTATGTAATCAAAGGAAGAGATTCAACGAATATTCAAAGGATAGAAGCAGAATTAATTGTGGATTACATCATCAGTTCCTCACATAGACAAGTAGAATCTCCTCGATAACTCAAAATCATGGGTGAATCTTGCCAATTCTAAAAAGTGGAGATCAACTCAAGCCGCTATATTTTCTAATGTTATGTGGCAAATCGAAAGGTTTACAAGAACAAAAGAAGAATGGCACATCAAGAATGGGAAGTGGCTAGATCAGCAGTTTTGGTTCAAGGCAAAAAATACTAGGCAATGCTCTTGAGAAAGATTGGACTAGATTCTTGTCAGCTTTTAATCTCATCTTCCTCAAGAACTTTTTGTGCACTTTGAGCCACAAGCATAGTGATTCTTTGCCTACTATTTATATATCAATCTTAAAAAATATATAATTGCCTAGATAACAGCCAAAAAACAAGTTCTTTAATACATTATAACATCAGTTATGTTTCCTATGAACATGAACTTTAACATCTACAAAACCAGAGAACTGGTTAATGCATCTTTTCCTGAAGATCTTATGATCATACTTCTGTAATCGGCATAAAATCATTGGCACATCTTCACATACTATACAAATCTCTTCTTAGAGAAGCTGAATCCCTTCTGATCAATTTGGACAGTTGATATCTTATATTTGTCACTAGATGGAACACTCTAGCTTTATGGTATGATTTTCTAGAAATTTCAGACACTGCAGTTCCAATCCATCCTCCTAATGCAAACAAGATATTTTTCTTTCAAATGACATGTGAGGGAAGGTTCATCACTACAACATATATTAATCATTTTCTTTCAACAACGAAATACCATATGCATGAAATATAACACTTGACCAAGAACTTTGAACCTTTCAGAAACCCATAGTCTAAAGCATGATTGATATAATGATTATAATGGTAGCTAGGCTAAAAATGTACATAACAGTATAAAAACTAGGACTATTACTAAGTAAAGTGAAACTTACATACCAGAAGTCCAAGAAGGACAATCCCGTCTTGTCGACTAACATAAGATCGTAAGAGGTTTGGATCCTGATTAAGAAAGAGAACAATGATGTCTGTCCTGCAACCGGCAAAAAAAGTTTCTTATCATTTGAATTACAGAATTGGAAAGAAGATGAAGATGCAGAAACCACAGCATATCATACCCAGTTAGTACAAGCTTCTTATCTTGACTCCTCAAAATGTCAGCAATGACATCAAATAAGCCCTCACTAACCAGATCCCTGAACGAAAAAGAATAAGGAATAACTATGACAAACTTTAGTATAACTAAGAGATAAATTGTTAATATTTGATAGTGCCAAAAGAACAAAGAATAACTATGTGAGACATGTAAATAAAATCTAACATTGTATGCCTACCTAAATAGTCGCACTTGCTGGCCCGTCTGCAAGCTCTTACTTAGGTTGCAAAATTCATGTAAGAAGAGTACCTGGCTCCAGGAGAATTGAATGATTTAATACCCACTCATGAAAATAGAAGACACTGATATCTTGAACTAACGGTTGTTTATGAAAAAGGAGAAGAAACAGATTCTTATCCCAAAAAGAAGAGGAAGAAACACAAACCAACTGCTGGAATAATAATCGTTTTCATTGTGATCAAATGTTGATAGCTTTACATTCCTAAAATTGCATGCCATCCTTTAATATGATGCTTACAAAGTAATTTTATTTTTCGAGACAAGAAAATATTTCATACTATCTCTATTTCTTAAATCAAATTCATAATCATTCAATTTTCCAACTTGGTTTGATATATTCAATGATTTAATTTGGGATGAGGAAATGATTTAACTTGGTTATATTCTATGATTTAACTTGGTTTAATATAGTTCAGATGTAAAAGACAGTAGAAAGGAAATGATGTCTAATGTTAAGTCTCTAAGAATCTTATCAATGCAGTTTGAATTATATTTTTTGCAAACAAGCTAGCAGAAGGTAACTGCTTAAACATTGTTAATGATGTTCTCTTTTCACTTAACCTTAGAAAAATAACTGTTACTGTAACGGTATGTCTAGACATACCATTACAAGCTTGTAAGAAATCTACACTAGCCAACAGGTCTTCCTTGTAGCACAATTACCACAATCTTATTTTAGCACAGGGTTTAAAAAAATGCTTTTTGCCTATAAAAGATTCTATTCCCATGTCCTCTGGGAATAATCTCCTTTGCAACAACATTTTCAAGCTTATCACCAAGAGATGCAAAAGATCAATTTTATACCAAATTCTTCTTGGATTCCTCAGAAGTGGAAGGTGTCTTCAACCTGGCAAACAGCTCCTGGATGAAAGTGCTGTCATCTTTTAATAAAGAAACAACCTAAACGAACAAAGACATTAGCCAGTTGAAAAAACAGAATCCTTGCCAACTTTATAATAATATGAAATTGATGAGCATTCAGAATTAAACCTCTTACCATTCCATTATTAGTCTGGATGATAGAGTTGAGATTTGCAATAGTTGCATCATCCAACGTTCTTGGCAAAATAACATCCTATCCAAATCATTGTACAAGATTATTAATGCAATATATAAGCAATAAATGCAAAACAAATTTAAGATTATTACCTTCAAATAACCAACTCTATATGTTTGGTGTATTTTTGACAGAGCAATAGGGTCTTTAATAGGTATAGCCTGAAAGATCATACTAGGCACTCATAAAAAAATTAACACATAAATATAGAGAGTGGGTCATATGTGTTCTAACTCTAAGGAATATAGCTATTTGAGAAGCCCCTTCCGCACACTATATATTAACTTGTTCCCAAAGCCTAGAGAAGAATCAGAGAATGTTTACCTCCTTGAAGACTACATGCTCTTTAAGAAAATTTCTATGGTGTTGCACATGAGGGGAATCTGGATCATCTGCAAGCCAAATTAAGCACCCGCAATCACTACAAGCACTAACAATAACAAGGGGCAATAACTATCCCATCCTTCCAGGTTCAGATGGTAAACATGGCAGAAATCTAAACGTTCAATATCAAAGAAATAAAAGAATGATGATGAGCAGAGACAATTTAGTTAGGAAGGTTAAGGAGCACTATGAACACTAACACTTCACACTAGTGATGTGCATACCAAAAATTACATTAATTACAAGCTCTGGAAGTTGCAGCAAAAGCATAATGAAGACCTTATATGGCCAGCAATAGAAGAATGCAATGCAAGGCCCAACAACTCACATTCAAGGCAGCCAATTATCTCCATGATCAATTCATCCCCAAATATTTTCTCAAAGATCTGGGGACTATTTAGTAAGACTGCAGATGAAGAAAAGAAATGTTATAATGAAACAGAACTAACACAAGAAAAAATAGAATTCAAATGGAAATTTTCAGCTATAGAAGCGTACACAAATGAATAAAATTAATTCAAGAGTACTAACTGATTCCTCGGATAATCTTGTATATTATGTGAAGACTATCCATGTTTTCCATGTCCTCGCACATCTGAAAGAGGTCCATAAGCTTCCGGAAAAAATCTTGCTGCACAAGTTTTACTTGGAGTAAATTAAAGAAGCAAGTGGAATAACAAATAACAAACACAGGTAACAATTATTCTTTATAAAACATGAAAATCAGTAATCATAAAATGTATCCATATATACACCCATAATAAGATAGATAACATCATTCTTATACATCCTTAAGTCACATTTGGATGAAGAAACTAAATATCACTTCATTATATTGGAAATTAAGATCAGAATTCCAATTTCTAGGTAGGAACACCTGAATCTTTTGGTCATCATTTAGTCTCAGAATTCCAACTTCCATGTAGCAAACCACAGAACTAACACCTAACAGCATAATATTTCAAGGCAGGTGTTGTTAAAAGTAGAATAAGTCTCTCTTTCTAATGGGTCTAAACACATTAAAAGCATACCTCTAAGGATTAAATATTGAAAACTTGCAGTATTGAAGAGAACTCACATCACGTAATATCAGGTCTGTAGCGCGTATCTGATCCGAAATGCCACTTTCAACAACAGTCTGTAAAACCCAATAAATTTGCTTTATCTCATGCTTGATAAACAAAAGAATAACATCAACCTCAACATAAAAAACAGCAAAATTTTCCAACCTACAAATTAGAGTTATTCAAAACCCTAAGCCAGACAGTAAATGAGAACAATAGAATAGATGATATAATAAAAACCAACTCTACATTACAGTTAGGGTATGTTTGATTACGGAATAAAAGGGCCCAAATTATTTAAATTATGTCAGACCCATTTATCAAGCCCTTGTTTTAATTAAAGGTTAGATTTTTGCTTATCTGGACCCAGATAAGTAATTGTAGAAAATGACTTCTTTTTTAGGTGGAAATTTATCCATGGATAAGAAATTGTAGTCTAATCTGGCCTTACTCACACCCCTTTCTAATTTTATTGGCTCTTTCTTTTTTCAATTTTTTAATGCTAAAAGTTTGTAATAATAAAGTTGTATCTACGGCGACTTCTAATTATATAATTTGAAAACAAAAATCAATTATAATAATAAAAATAAACCATCAAGCCACTTGAATCTTTACATAAAATAATTTGTTTACTTTTTATTTTATCTAAAACAACAGATTTAAATATTATTCCCACTTAGAACGCCTTAAATGGAAGTGGAAGTCATGACTGTGGGGGATCATACTAGCTTCCAACATTAAAAAAAATGATTTATATATTTAAATTTAGAAATCTGCCAAACAAACATCACCCTTAATATCCATCAAATTACATACTTGTAGAAACCAAGTTAAATTAAAATGAGAGAAGGAAACAGTAAAAATGTGGTCATAAGGTTCATATTGGCATAATCCATGTGGCATACACCATCAACCTGACTATAAACCCTTAATATCCATCAAATTACATATTAGTAGAAACCAAGTTAAATTAAAAAGAGAGAAGGAAGCTGTAAAAATGTGGTCATACTCATAAGGTTCATATTCGCATAATCCATGCGGCATACACTATCAAGACCTGACTATTAACCCAGAAAGATGTCTAAATGACTCACAAACCCTAAACAAATCCACTCAAAACAAGTAACATTAGACAGACAAAAGATTAGCATGAAGTGCTTCTCCTTTTTTGTGGGATATGGTCATCCTGCTTATATCAGGTTGGGCTTTGAGAAAAAAAATAATAAGGTCCCGCAAATTGGGAAGCTTACTTTAGATGCCCACAAATTGGGAAGCTTACTTTAGATGTCCCACAAATTGGGAAGCTTACTTTAGATGTCCCACAAATTGGGAAGCTTACTTTAGACCTCCCACAAATTGGGAAGCTTACTTTAGATGTCCCACAAATTTAGTTCATCTTAAATTGTATGGTCTCACAGAGCTTTAACAAGCTTGAACAATGGAAACTAAATATATGCCAATTCGGATAAAGCCTGAGAATCCTATACTCGGTCTATTTTTCAAGTGACAGAAATTTAAACCAAAGTGCTAGCAAATGAGTTTGATGCTTAACTTCCAGAAACCCACGTAGACAACAAACATGAAGCACAATGCTCCATATAGACTGGAAAAGAACATTGCATGATAGTCACTGGAGTTTGATCCTGACAATGTGTCAGGACACGGGTGAAGTGTTAACTTAGTTTAAACTAAAAGGGATCACATGATATGAAAAGAATCTATCCTGGCAAGATATTGCACATTGTTACAGCTACAGCAATTATTTTAAAAGAGGCAGAAACAAAGAACACGTCTTTATTTCATCCTCAGGATGATGCCCACAACAATCAATAGAATAATCTCAGCAATCAAACAAATCTTGAATAATCAGCAATTTCTCTTAAGATGTCCATTTGTAACGATGACCTATGAAATTGGGCACAAAATCCCTTTAAAACAAAACAAAAAATGTCTTTACAACAAAAATAAAAATGTAGAACCCAATTTGAATATATCACGTAACACAGATGCTAAAACAAATAACTAGATGTAGTAAAAAGGGGGGGAGAAGCAAAGACATCAGATCTAACCTTCAGTACTAAAGGAAGTGTAGAGAGTTCAATTGCAGGAAAATCTCTCAACTCACTGTTGATACTACCATGGTATGCTTCAGCTGCATTAGTGACAAGCAACAAAGAAAAATCATCCACTAACATCGTCATGCTAAATGAAAACAAAAGGTTAAGGTTTTCAAAATAGTCTTTTTAAACGCAATATTGTTAATGTATCATTTCCTTTTGTAAGGAACTACTTTCCCACTTTTCACATTAACATTATTGCGTTGAAACCAAAATGTGTAACATAATATGCTTAGTGAATATAGTGAAACATTCTGCTAATTAGATTGATCAACGAACACAATCATACAGATCTTACACTTCTGGATTTGTAATATACTATTTTTAAATTGTGATACTAGCATTGTTAGCAAATTCCCTTATGTATTATATGAAAAAATAATATAAAATGGTGTCCTGTGTAGCTGTGAAGGTGCAACATAAAGACTTTACCAAACACTATCTATATCAACAATGACTTGGTTAAATTTACATCTATAAGTAAAAAAGGCTGCTAGAAACATACTGAGAAAATGCAACAGGAAAAAAAGAGAAGGAGAAACACAAAATGTAACAACACCTTGAGAGTGCTTGAACAAAAAAAAAATCATTTGGAGATAATATACACTTGAAAAAGAAAAAAATACAACAAAACCATAACTTTTTGGTTACATACAAATCAAGAACACCAAAACAAAATAAAAACTAAGTTCTAATTCTCTCGCAGACTAGAACAGAAGAATCAACAAACTAGACAATTTCAAACAACAAAGAGAGCACACAACCAGTCAATGTTACTTGAAGCTGAAATGAACACTAACATATTTAATGAATTATACATATTAGAATAAACAGTTGTTACTGGACATACAAGGAACCTAGTCACACCAAAAGAAAACAAATATGGGCAGACTTACAGTTGATGGCACCAAAACGCATACTTCTTTGTACACTGCAAATCTGATCCCTACATAAAATCCAAATCTCAATAACAAAGTCTAAAAAGTTCTAGTAAACCACACACAGCCTGGAACAATCAAGCTAAAAAAAGATACCATATGTATGAACACCCTGCCGTTTCTTGAAAGCTAAGAGCTAATTCAGTAGAATACTCAGGATCTCGCCAGGAGATGATTGTATCTGGAGATTCAAGATCATGAGGGGAACAGAGAAGCGGGAGGAAGAAGAAGTCAAAACAAATCTAAGAACATACTACAAAAAAGAATAATCATATGCTAAAGGAAGCTTACCTTCTTGTTTTCGATATATATCTTCCGCATTGATACGGTGTACAAGTAAACATTCCTTGTCTTCTTCCTCAATCACATACAGACCAAGTTCTTCCGATCTCTGATATAAATGGAGTTGCCAATTAATGTTAAATATAACTCTCTACTTGGCCAATAAAATCTTTACTTAGTAAACAGACTTATGTTGGAAATATCAAATATTATGAACTTAACATTGTTTACCCAAAATTTTGCTTAGTGATTGGGAATTGTTTCATGATTTGGAGGTAAAAGATTCAATAGCTAACTTATTTTTTTGAAAAATGTCAACTTTTATTAAAAGAGAGCAAGATTCGTTCAAATGTTAAAAAAGGGAAGGAAAAAAAACAAAAACAAAACAATAAATGTAGCTAACTGTTTGATAAAAACTGAAAATTAAGTGTTAAACTGAATGCAATAAATTATTTAATCAGCATTAAAGTTGATTACACTTAAAATACTTATTTCAAATTATATTCTAATATAATTTTAAGCATAGTGCAATAAATTAACTGATCAACATTATGTACAGTTGATTTGACTTAAAATAATTCAATTGTAATGTATTAAATAATTTACTTTACTATCAAACTAGAATAATTCAAAAAGGACCAAGTAATAACAAATTATCAAACATAGTGAGATTATTAAAAATAAACTGAATTTAAAGTCAAGTGAATTTTACTTAATATCAAACACTTAATTTACTAAATTATACTTAAAAGTATATCTAAATTAATTATTCATAATATTTATACTATTTCACTTAATATATTATGTACTTAATTTCAGTGTTCAGTTTACATCGCTTAATTTTCAACTTAAACAATATACAATAATGATCAACTAACCTCTATATAGTCAACAGTGACATGTCCAGTCCCCTGATCATCCCACTTCCCATCGTCACTCAAACGATACACTTTAACACGCTGCAATTATGCCCAAAAGCAAGAAAAAACATGCACATAGGAGGTTAACATTTTGGGATGGGAAGAAAGTAGATTGATATCCCAGAAAAGAGAAAACATGTGGAATAATACATAGATGGGATGTCCTAAAGTCAAAACCTACGTTTCAGCGACGAAAGGTCTTTTTTTAAAAAGTTTAAACATAAATTTGACTCTCGCATAATGAATTCTTACCATACAAGCAACTATCCAAATAGAAGAAAAAATAGAGTGAAGAAATAAGGAGAGAGGCAAATTTCTGTCAAATAATCTCTAAGGTTGGAGATATGAAATCAAGACATCTTAGACTGCACTATATGAAAAACAAGAGTTATTCTATTATGCATGAATTGCAAGAGAATGGTGCTCAAATCTTTACTTCTTCAATACTTAATAAATATTTGCACAAAACTGCTCCCCCACTTTCTCCTTCCACCATCCCACAGTCCATTTGCACATTTTTTGCACTCAATCTGAATCAAAATCCTCATTCAGTGGAGGTTCCCCTTTATTTCACATCTCTCTCGACGAGGAGGGGAGACGGTCACACCTTGTGGATACCCTATCCCAGGACGGTCACACACAATCTAAACGATAAGTTTACTCTGATTGGCTCCTCAGATTTCAAGTCTAGTTAGATAGGTCTCCATCCCAAGTCCCTTGAAAGGAGGTGTGAAGCAAAAATTCTTCCTAGGATCTTGTTCTTTGGTTGGGAAGCTATTCATGTAGGCGTCTTGACATGGGTCAAACTGAAAATGAAAGGATTTCATCTGGTTAGTAGGTGCAACATTTGTTTGAGGAGAGAGGGGTCTATCGACCACATTCTTCTCCATTGCGACCTTGCAAAGAGCATGTGGGCACCTTTGCTGAACATCCTTAATTTCCAATGAGATGCACCACTCAATGTCGCTGAGTTTTGGGTTAAATAGATTGAATTTGGATCTGATAAAAACATTATTGATGACTGAAAACCAATCCCTCTTATCATGTGATGGTAGATCTGTAAAGAGAGGAACAAATAGTCTTTGACGGGAAACCTACGGTTTCGATAAACTCAATGGATTCATGATGCAAGCGTCGCTTCAATCCGGAAAAGCGGGATATGCTTTCGATCTTATTGGTATTTTAAATTTCTGCCACTAGTTTAGTTTTTTTTTCGTTTATTGCTTTACCTCCCCAAACCCACCACCTTTTTTTGTTAACGTTTGAACACAAATTGCGCTCATTTTAGCATTAGAAAGTTGAAATGGATACCAAGGTATGTGAGAGGAACGGCAAAAAAATGTTAATATTTTGACAATGACAATCTATTCCTTATAGGAGTAATCAGATGCAGATAGGAGATATGGATTCTAGAAAGTCTACATTGGGATATATAATTACTTGTGCACGTTGAGTGTTTTCTTGGCAGTGCAGACTCCAAAATGTGTTGCATTATCAACAGCTGAAACAGAGTATATTGTTGCAGCAAAAGCATGCAAATAGATGTTATAGCTGAAATTTTTCCTAAGTGAATTTAGGACATAATCAAAATTGTTTTGTGGTGAACTATGATAATCAAAACAACATCCATCTAGCCAAAAACCCCATGTTCCATTCACACTCAAAACACATTGACCTCAATTATCATTGGATAAGAACAAACTGAATATTGAGAAGGTCCATACATATTTAAATTAGTTTGATATGATGACAAAGTTGTTACCAACTAAGAAGGTTGAAGATTGTTGTCGTGGTGTACGGGTTCTAGTGCATATCAATTAAGTCACGGAGGAGATATTTGTTGGAATTTCCTATCCTAATTGATAAAACACTAAATTGATATAGTCTTCCAACATGCATGTCTCTCGGAAATTATCATTGTACTAACTACTCTCTTTTGCATGTGACTTTCTCCTTGAACATGTTCACAAGACATAGGGAACCTACCACTTCTTGGAAATGATGTATTGGGTAATGATCATCTCAACTTAAACACGTGATATTCCCTATAAATAGGGAGACTTATAAAGAAGTGAAGCACCACATTCCATCACAACACATCTAGTGAGAAATCCTTCTTGCGAGAGAAAGAGAGATTGTAATCCTATTTCTATAGTGGAGATCTTTCACTGGACCAAGTCCTGTGGTTTTTTTCTTCACGCATAAGGTTTTCCAAGTAAAAGTCTTGGTGTTATTCTTCTACTATTTAAGATTTTTTTTCTGCATAATGCCTATTTTGCATTACAGAAGATGGGATTTAATTTGTTTATTTCAATCAATTAATCCTAGCTCTAAAGCATAAGTGACTCACTTATTTTACCTTGGGAAATTGGCACAATTAGCAAAACTATGCATCTGTATTATAGAGATCCACCACATAATCAATGAAATCACGGACAAAAATAGTTGAAGGTTGGACACAAAGATCACCATAGCAATCAATAAGAAAATATTAGCAAAAAGAAAAATAGTCTCATGAAACATGTAGACTTCTACATGGACAAGTATAAGGCAGACCAATACAGAACTATCCACGTTAAATACAAGCATGTGATCTTCATTTCCACCAATGAAACATATTGGGAAAGTTGGGAAAGCATTAGCATGGTAAATGAATAAGTAACAACCACAGTACGTTCATGATGAAACAGACAGGAAAAGAGTTAACAAATATTCTTAACATATAAAGTGTGTAGAAAAGTAAATCAAATTATGAACCAGCCAGCCACTGTGCCAAATAAAGGTGGAATAAAGGTGATTGTAATCAAATAAGCTGTAAACCCACCACATTACAATAATTAAATTATCAGAATTCTTGCAACGAGTAATCATGTCTATATCATTTTTAATAAAAATCATTTCTTTTTGTTCTATTATTTAAAAAAAAAAAATCTAACAACTACAAAATTTCCACCTAGACAAACAAACTAATCAGGTTATGTCATATTGCTCAATCTGAAATCAAGTTAACTTTGAAGTTATGTATAACAGCACTATATCACTTAGTTCATTTTGTAACATTAGCATTGCACATAAAGAACACAACATTCAATAGAGCAATTGACTTCTTCTAGTTAACATGAAATTTTCATAATACTTACAAAGATGAACTAACTCTCCATTTCTATTATTTAGCAACTAGACAAGAGACATACTAGATGATGATACAGCAGCTTAAAGTAACTAAACATACATAATCAACACATCACCAACTCTAGAAACACGAAATTAAAGCCCTTTAATAAACAGAAGAACTTGAAAGTATAAATCTAAGGTTCTAAACGGAAAAGACACTGAATTAAGTCCAAGGACAGAACAAATAGCTTTAGTAAGAGAAGAAACTTACCTGCATCAAACTACTAGAAATTGATTGTTTTTCTGGCGCACCCATAGATACCTCTAACCTCTAGTTCCAGAATTTGAATACACACTAACAAGAGCTGCGGCAAACTGAATTGATGGTGTGGGCAGGCGGATTGGAACTAATGAATAATTTAGGTAAAAGGGTAAATAGGGAAAACTGTAGAAAACGAAAAATTTGAAATATAGCTTCGGACTTCGGAAGATCGGTCGGAAACCCTAAACCACCATTGACGTCTCAGTGAAACCTTCGTCGTGTGGTCTCTCTCTCTCTTTCTCTCTCTTCCTACTCTTCTCTTCAATTTTTTTTAGGTTGATATGTTTACATATTTAGCCCTAGTTTTAGATGTTATTTACGATATTCATGTTGACTTTCACGGTCAGCGCAGTCACCACCACTCGTCGCTGCTGTGCTGGCGTGTTCTCTACCGTCGATTATGCGTCTTATTGAATAGAAGAACATCCTGCGGCTAGGATCAAATGGACGGGATGGGATTCCAATTCTGTGCGCTCTCTAACTTATTGTTTATTGGTCAATGTTTGTTTCAAATTTGGTAATATTTTATAAATATGTTAAATTCAAAATTATTTATTATAAAATAATAATTAATTAAATATATTTGAAAATCTTTACTCTTGGGCTTGTTTGGATTTGGGTTAAATTATGATTATGAGTAGGTATAAAATATATATATATATATATATTTATATTTATAGTAAAAAGACTTAAATAATATTAATATATAAAACTAAAATAAAAAATAATAATTTAAAATAAAAAATATTTTAGTATTTTGTGTAATAAATTAAGTAATGTAATAAAAAAAAATGTAATTTTATTTTAGTTAAGGAGAACTAACATAACAACCCTACAGCTGACTCTTACAAGAAAAAAATTGAGTGAAACGATATTTTTTGAATTATTTAAATAACAAAACCGAACAAGGTCATATATTAATTGTACATGGTTAATAAGATAAGATGTGAACATACCCTTTTTTAATAACTTTGAATCCCAAACAAGTCCTAAGTGTGTATAGTTAAAAAGAATAAGATGTGATAAATAAATTTGTTTTTGGTAAAACAAGCCAAACATTCAAACAAGCTCTTAGCAAAAATAATATAATAAATAGGCAATAGTTAATAAAAAGTTGAAAGGCCATAAATGAAACGATTGATAGAGATCATCAAAGGGCATTTTGAAAATAAACTATTAAGAGGAAGAAAACAAAGGGGGGGTACTATATAGTATTGAAAGAAAAATAGACACAAAAGGAAAGAAATGAGATCCTGATCAGATTGCACAACTGGAGGACAAGAGTACAGTCAGTTTTGCTGTCTCCCCCGACAATGGATGAACCACTCATCCCCCTCTTTCAGACATAAAAATCTTCTAAACAAATTATAAATAAGTCTGTTCTTCATCTTCTGAACTCAGACACATGTCAAGAAAGTGTTTCCAAATTGGGCACAAACAGGTCATGATCACTTCTATCCTGTTCTAATTGATAACAAGCTTAACCAATGTCTTAAATCTCAAGTAATGACAACATGTCTCTCTAACAATGCGAATGAATGATAATTACACCTGGTCGTGATCACTTATTCTAAAATAAAAATGGCAAAAAAGGAGTTAAGCAAATATAACCAACAAACACACATAATCAAGTACAGAATTTACAGCCTAACATGCTCAAACCCAGGACCTCTCAAAGAGGTTGAGGATATTCACCTGTTGTTGCCGCTAGACTAGAAGAGGGAATTATATCATGTTCTAATTGAAGCTAGAACTATAACAAACTTAACAAATGTCTTAATTCTCAAGTAATGAACAACACCACAATAGCAACAAGTCTGTCTACCAATGCCAATGAATGATAATTACACCTGGTGTTATATCTAAAATGAGGATTAACACAACATCACAATTGGGAAGACGGGTCAGGATCACTTATATCCTGTTCTTAAAAAAAAAATGTGGCCACAAGGTGTTAAAGAAAACATAGCCCGCAAACACATTTAACCAGACACTAAACTTGTCGCCTGACAGACTCAAACCAAGACGTCTCAAGGAGGATGAGGATACTCATCTTTTGTTGCCGCTAAACTAGAAGAGGGGAGTATATGCAGTTCTAATTGAAGCTAGATTGATAAACCAATGTCTTAATTCTCAAGTAATGAACAATAGCAACATGTCTGTCTACCAATGCCAATGAATGATAATTACATCTGGTTGTATCTAAAATGGGGATCAACATAACATCACAATTGGGTAGAGACAGGTCATGATCACTTATATCCTGTTCAAATTGAAGCTAGTTTGATTAACCAATGTCTTAAAACTCAAGAACTGAACACCACAATAGCAACCTGTCTGTCTACCAATTAATGATATATACATTTTATTATATCTAAAATGGGGATTAACATCAATATGGATTATCAAAATGGAACAAGTGTAACTGTGTAAGCAAGCAGAAAGGACAAAGAATATGACTGCAAAATACCAATTAAAACAATAGATGTTGTCTTCACATTTAAAACTTTCAAATAGGAATCATGAGCATGAAAAAAACAAAGGAATCCAACAATCCAGCAAAACCCTTTCACATTATAAATTAAGAACACTACCTACTATTACTACTAGTACTAGTACATAATAATGAGAATTGAGAACCTAATATCATATCCTTTCTACTACTGCTCTTCTTCGGTGGAAACTTCACCGACATTCTTGTTGTGTTTTCTGGCGTACCTCTGGTTCCTAAGGAACTTAGGATCCATCTGAAATCAAAATTAACCGAATCATTTACATGAATTGATTGTTCAAAACACTAAGAAAGAATAAAAGGAAGAAAATTACCCCTTTGGTGGAAGCGTTACGGTGTTTGGTTGGCTTCTTGATACCGTTTCTGTGAGCCTTGCGCGACTGATTGTGAGCGGTGTGATTCTTTGACTTGGCCATGTCTGCTTAACCTGAAGGATTATCAGTCAGCACAATCGCACCGAGAGAGGAAGAAAATGAGAATCGCAATGAAGGAAGGAAGAACGTACCTCTTAATCGGCTGGCTGGCTGGATGGCGCTGGCTAGGGTTTGAAAACGAAATGTTAGAGATATTACATCTTTTTATTGGGGAATTTTTGTAAGCCCTTATTCACAGTCCATATGTGGGCCCATAAAAATTTGATGGGCTCCGTCTCAATTCTCAATAAGATTACTTCTTCTCTTTTAAGACAAAATAATTATAAGTTTATTATCCAACTTTCAATACTAAAAAATATATAATTAATTTAAATAATAATAATAAATAAATGATACTAATTATAACTATCAATTCAATTATAATAAATTCATTTATTTGAATATATAATTTTTTATAAGTATTTTTTAATTTATGTAAAATTAAAATAATTATAAACTAATAAAATAATAAAATTAAAATTTTGAAACAGTACCTTAACAAATTAATTTCTCAAATTAGTTTCTCTTTAGAAAGTTGTAAAAATTTTAAAATAAACAAAGGTTTAATAATGAATAAGATATTACTTTATTGATAAAAATATATATATACCTACACTATGTTTTAAGTTACAAACTCTCGGCATTTGAATTGATTTATAAAGGTGATATTATAACTGAGCTACTCGAATGATTTACTTTCTTATAAATATTAAATATATTATTTCTCGGTACTGAATTTCAATTTGTTTAATTATGAAGTCGATTAGGAGAGATTTGTTGTCCCTTTGAATGTGTCAAAAAGCTGAATCATCATTTAAAATTAGTATATTTTAAAACTTTCGTGGATTTACATAAAATGTAATTTTTTTTTATACTTTTAAATGATGGTACCTTTGGCACATCCAAGGGGACAGTAAATCCTTCGTCGACTATAACCATAGTTGATTGCAATTTGTTCAAGTATGAGTTTGACTTTGGTTAAGATGGGATCAAACCTATTTGGAGGATACATATTCAAGAAGGTTACGGTGAACTTAACAAAAAAAAATTAGAATGAGCTTGAAAAAATTAATTATTATCCTTTATCTTCGACTTCGATATTGAATTGAAATTTGTTCAATTATGAGGGGCAACTTAGGTTATAGGGCAACTTGGGTTATAGTTGGGATCAAATCTATTTGTAGAACGTCGGTTTAGGGATATTATAGTGAACTTAAAAAAAAAAGGGAAATTTGAGCAAATACCCTAAAAAGAGGCCTAAATGCATTTGGTGAAGGTGACTAATTTAAATAGTGCTGGTGACCCTCCTTTTTTTTCTGACGAAAATGCCCCTATTGCGTCACGCATCCTCAGGTTGCGTGACGCAATTTTTTATTTTTTTATTTTTCAAAAAATTTTAATTATGAAATTTTTTGGACGAAAATGCCCAGTTGCGTCACGCAACCCCCGTTGCGTAACGCAATCGCGTCACGCAACCCCCGTTGCGTTACGCAATCGCGTCACGCAACCCCCGTTGCGTTACGCAATCGCGTCACGCAACTCTAGTTGCGTCACGCAACCCCAAGTGCATCACGCAACCGCGAGACAGAAAAAAAAAATTTGAAAAAAAAATTGAAAAAAAAAAAAATCGGTTGCGTCACGCAACTGAAGTTGCGTTACGCAAGGGTATAATTGTCATTAAAAAAAAAAGGGTCACCAGCGCTATTTAAATTAGTGACCCTCGCTTCCCTCAATTCAGCCTATTTTTAGGGTCACATGCTCAAATTCCCCCCACCAAAAAAAAATGGGATAGACTAAAAGAAAATAATAAGGAGAAAAAATTATATAACTAAAAAAATCACATAAATCACAATACTAGTTATTTATTTTTAAAAGATCCTAATAAAATTTTACAATCAAAATAAAGAGTTTATCATTTAAATAAATATTTTATACTTGCTCAATTTAAAAATATATATATTTAAATATAAAATTAGTTACAAATAAGAATAAATAAATTATATTATAAAAAAATTATATTTACAAAATTAATTATATTAAATTCAATAAATAATATATTTAAAAAAAATTATAAATATAAATTATTTTTTAATATAAAATCTTAAAAACAAAATTATTTATTAACTCTTAAAATCTAATTATCCTAAATTTAAAATCATTTTAACTAAACATTTGTATAGATCTAAGTTTCACAAAATCATTTTAACTAAACATTTGTATAGATCTAAGTTTCACAAAATCATTTCTATTTTATTACAGTTCCTAAATTTTAAACAAACTAGGCCACTTTCTATTTATTTAACTAGTCTATTCCAAAAGTTCTTAGGTTTTGAAAACAAAAACCTAGTGCTTGACTCGAAAAAAGAAAGAAGATCAAGATGATTTAATAAAGAAAACTTACAAGACAACTAAGTTACATCCCACTATAATTTTTTATCGGGGTTTTCCATTTTACACATTACAATACAAGCGAGAACAAATACAAGACCACTAAGAAATGACAAGTTTGTCGTTCTCATAGAACCACTACCCTAAAAATGCATGACTATGACACAACATACATATTACAAGCTGGACTAGACAAGAAAATGTTAGCCATGAAGAAAAGCCGATAAAAACTTACCATTGGAATTGTTATTCCATATCTTCTGTGTTGCTGCTGCTGTCCAGTACACTTTGCAGCTGCATATAATAAATCAAATGTTTCAATAAAGTGAAGTAAAAGGTAGTAAGTAGTAGCTATAATTGAAATGGAAGAAACAAGTCTTTACTATAGCATTATCATGTGTTAGCTTCATTATTCTATATTCTTCTTGTGCCTTCTTTGACCTGAACAGTGCCTGCACCCTTATTACTGATCTCTCCACACGCTCTACAGCTTGTTTCCTGCTCGCTTGAAAGAAGTCCTCCTCCGCGACACTTTCTTTCTTCTTATTTTCCGGTTCTTCAGGGATAACTTGAAGCCCGCGAAATCCCTTTCTCCTTAATCGCCACCTTAGAATCGCTTTCTCAAGCACTCCAACCGACCATACTAATTTCTGATATTGCCTACGAGCTTGGAATCTCCTAAACATCGCCTGAAAACATATCAAACATAATCATATGATCAGGGAAGTATATAGTATAAACTGAATCAACCTGATCAGAGATCACCCCTAGTTTGTACTCCAAATTGGTAAAGTTCGAAATATATTAATGTTCAGATGTACGAATAACTCTTTTGCAAATATAAACCAACTCGGAACTATTGAAGCATGAAACATTTTTAATCATTTATGCTTTTAGCTAATATTAAATGTTTACATTTGATTAGTTTTGTGTTTGAAAATAAGCATGAACATAAATAAGGATATTTAGGATCTCGCATTTTCAACATTTCAACTGTCTTTGTTCAATTGAAATAATTTGTCTGGTTTCAGTGTGTTATTATTTATCTATTATTCATTTGAAAAAAGTGAGACTCTTATTTATTAAACTGCAGCCACGCCAAGATCACAGATATTGTGGGCCAAAACACAAAACCATTACAATCCAAGTCGTGACATGAATTGTCTCAGGTCAGCAAGATGAAACTGCGAAAAATACGTCAATAAACTGAAAAAGTAGCTACTTTAATACATGAATTGCTGTCATTTTACTTAATTTCGTTAATTTAATTGCTTTGAAATTAGATCATGAGCAATTAGAACGTCAATTTGTTAATGTATAGGATCGGATATCGGAAAAGGTTCACAACTCGATGTGAAACATCTGAATCGTCGGATATAGGGTCAAACCGATCTATTAGAGTCAAATTGATGTTTATGAGCTAAATAACCAAACCAACCTTATCTGCTATCGATCACCCCAACTATCACATATGCAACAACCGCTATATGCAGAGAGAGATGCGAGAGATTTTTACCTGAATCTTGATGGCTTGACGACGCATATTAAGGAAATCTTGTCGTAACTTCCAAGTACGGAACCTGTGCTGTATCCTGGCAGCTGCAGCAACCTTTTTTCGCGTTTCGAAATTTCGGAAAGCGTGCTGGATCTTCATGGCAGCAATTATGTTGCGAGCTTCCTCCTCTGGGCTTGCACTCTCGACAGCTTCCGTCCGCAGTTTCAGGGAGTGTTCCCTGAATGCAGATTGTATGCGTCCTGCTGCATCTGCCGCAGTCCTGTAAGCTGCCAGTGTATCCTTAAGGAACAGCTCTTCTTCGGTCAGGTTCTGAAGGTTTCCTGAATCGATATTAGCAGTTTCAAGCGAGCCACTTGCGTTTCCAGCTAGCGTCATGTCTTTAAAGTGTTGAACTAAACCCTTTTCCGCTAGATAAGCTGCCAAACCGTCATGGCCACCCTGAGATGCAAGATCAGCTGCAATACATCCTCCAGGAACTTCTGGAGTTGGATCTGTTACTAGACTTGGCTTTGCTCCAGCTGATAAAAGTTTTGCAACCATTTCCACCCTAAAAAGAAGGATAAGAAGTACAAATTTGCATCAATTGAAACTGTCTTCTTTTTTAGACCAGGGTCTTTTTTCCATGCAGCAGGCTAGCACAACATCCCACCGTCATGACCTCCATTTCAATCAAGGTGCTTTAAGTGAGAATAAAAAATTCAAAACTTTTTCCACTTGAGAAATTCTTAAATTCAAACAAACTATACCTTCCATAGTAGGCAGCCCAATGCAAAGCTGTCCACCCAAATTTATCTCGATAATCCAGCGAAAATCCGGACCAAGAAAATGCATGGACTGCCCATGTGTAACCGAGGATAGCACACAAGTGGAGAACTCCTTGCCCGTTTTCATCATGATTGGATATTTTATGCCCATCAACTATTCTTTCCATCAGCCACTCGTACACTTTATTCTTCAGAGTAAGCTCTAAGACGCTGTCTTTTACATGTTGATATGCAATATGCGTACTTCCAACAGATTTTATTACAGAACCCCATTCTTCCGCAATGTGGGAAGCTTTGCGTGCAAAAAATTTGGCTTCTTTCAAGTAAGTTTTCTGGACCTTACTAGTTAAGATATTGAGGCCTTTTGTGGTAGAGAATAGCAAATGAAAAAGCCTAGTTTGGACCTGGAATTCTTCCCACTTCTCTTGAGTGAAACTTATTTGGTTATGTATCATGGGTGCACGATATTCAAATGTCATGACTTGGCTAATGGGTTTGCAACTATCAATACTCAAGTATAAATTTACAAGTCCAGGGTTATTCGGTGAAATCAAGCACCGGAAAACTCCGGGTTGGACAATCTCGACTGGACCATATGCATCTCCACACACACAATATAAACTGGATTTAGCCATGCTTGAATATCCTTCATGAAAAAGTCCTGTGACGAGGATCTGCAGAAAACATATATGATAAATGAATAAGATGTTAAACGATAATAAATACTATGTGATTGAACTTTTGCAATAATAGTGACCATAGAGACAAAAAAGCTTATTCACCATTACCCAACAAGCATAAGGCAACTGGGATTATTATTCAAGGATCTTGATAGAAAATCCGTGTATAATGGCTGTTAAAGTATCAAATTTTTCATGTTGCATGATCCGAAAAAATCTCCTTTTATTATGTAGAGAAAAATATATTTATACCAAATTTAGAAAAATAATTATACTCATGATCTATAAAATGATTTGTATACAAAAAAAATGAAGCAACAAGTGATTGAAAAAAATCACTTTCAGTTTAACTTTGTTGATTTTCCAATGACACCGTGATTATGACAAAAATTGTCACAAAATACTAATTTTCAAATAGGCTCAATATATGCACATTAGAACCATATATATAGTGGGATATGCATTCTATCAAGAAGGAAAACAAAAATAAGATAATCTGAAGAAAAGAAAATGGAGGACCTTGGTGTCTTCATCAGAGAAAGCCCAAGCAGGAGACACATCAGTTATAGTGAATATTTGCCCTGAAATAGATGATTGGAGAATTTCTGATGCTGGAGAAATAAGTGAGTTAAGGTCACTTTGAATTGAGGATTCCAGCCAATGATTATTTACAGCTTCTGGAGAGTCGGTCATTATGTTGTTTATCCACCTCCCAAAACTATCTTGAGTTTGTAATCCATCATTTGGCACAACGCCTAGAGAATTATTCATGCCTCCTGTCAGATGTTGAGAACCATTAAAGGAATTTTCTATGGGTACCATGTTGGTCGAAGCAATGCTACTCTGCAAAGATAAAACACTAAGATAGAATAAATGTAGTTTACTCTAGATAAAAGAAGGCAAGCATAATTTACTTTAGGAAAAAAAAAGGCAAGCTCTAAACTATTACCAGAAGATCAAGCAGGCTTGGATCCCTCTGCTTAGTTGATGAATAAATTGATAAGATTTATAAATTAAAGACCAATATAAACTAGAACTTTGAAGTTTCTCCTGTAAACCCTCATTTTTTTTTGTGTATGTGAAAGAATGTTTATTTGTCAGCTAAAAGGATCAATCTATAAGAATTAATAGTGACTCCATCTTTCAATACTGCCTACACAATCACATCACATACAACAATCTATGGATGTAGGGCTGTTTAAGCAAATTTACTTGAAGATGCCCATCTTAGGAAAACATATAGCTTAATTCTAATGGAACAAGATAATCAAATCTATTATTTTCAGCTGAGAACACAAATATAAGTAACCTTCTTAGCATCACTAGCAACCAAATCAATACTTGTATTAAACAGGAAACGGAAAATAAAGAAAGGAACGTCAATGATGTAATTGATCAGCATTTCTTCATCCTTCAACAACAAAACAAGAGAAGAATTCCATTTTAATAATTCGGGTTGACCCGAAGTTTTTCTTGCTAACTGCTAAGTGGCCATTAGGGGAGAGCAACTTTGGATAAACCCAAATAACCCACTCAAATAGTTTTACTCATACTATTTTAATTAGATAATAAGTACTCAATTTGTAATGATCTGGATTTTAATCGAATCCATACAAATTCTGGTTTGAATAAGTGAAACAGATTAGCTTTTAATTTAATCCATAATTATTATGGTTGAATTGAATTAAGAAAATTGGACTAAATTCAATTTTATCACACCTACTCATGGTAAATCTTATCTCTAATGGTCTGTTCCTTTTAGTTGGATATGTAATTGATCTCCTTAGCAACTCTGCTTGTTTTTTCTTATCTATTTGGACATGGAGGTGATCTCATTGCATAATACCTTAGATGATCTAGCTCGTATGCTCTACAAAAGATACAGGTAGGAGAAGAACCTAACTCAGATTTCAAGAAACAGGATTTTACAAGTATTTATCCTCAAATTAGGACGTATATGTACCAAGTAAACTACAATTTACATTCTTCTGTTCCAAACTAAATCACTAGACTTTGGAGATGATATCTTTTGTGGAAAGTAATATTTTTTAACATTTTGGCAATGCTTTTATGAAGTTGCAGGACACTAGTGATGAGTTAATCTAGTTGGTGGGAGATGCCATGTGTATAATTTTGTAGCAAAGAAGATTTTCTTCACATATTTGGATGGTAAACTAATACAAAATGAGAGTACAATATATAGGCAATACTTTTCCCCAAAAAATATATATATATATAGGCAATACAAAAAAAGTTCATTAAAAGATAGAACAAACTCCTACATAAACATAAATGAGCCTTGATTGGTATACAAACAACCTCCAAACACTTGGAGTAAATGGCTTTGCACATGATAAAAAAAATGCCTACATTGTATGTTAAGTAATTTTCATTGGGAAAGATGTAAATCATTTTGGGACCCAAGAATCATAACAATAATATTAAGAGTGGAAGCAGTGTAATAAAAAACAAAAGGGAAAAAAAACTAACAAGAGAAATTTACGCATAGGAGGATGATATGAAATATAAGATAATTACTCACGTTTGGAGTAGATTGGTTAGATGCAAATAGATCTTGTTGTGGAAAGTATGGAGATTGTCCTGCCATCAATATTAAAAAACAGTAAATCCATAAGAACAAAAGTAAACTACTTCAGAGATCCTTAAGTGAGCTATCTGAACAAAGCTACCCACCTACATCAGGAATGATCGGCTTCTGTGGATCATCCGGTACCAAAAGCTCTTCCCAGTCCAGTGTATTGATCTCATGTAGCTTACTTTCATAATTTCCCAGTGTCACACAATCACCAGGCACTGTGACATCATATACAATAAATGATATCAGGTAACAATTCAACCATGAGATTTGAAATTTGAAGACTGCATCTGATCTTTATATCCTACTTTGGCAATTACAAGTAATTTAACATTACTATGTATTCCGGTATAGAATTAGAGTAACTTCAGTTAACACAAGAAAATTGATCAGTCGTTACGATTCTTCAAACATTATGATTACAAAAATTCCTTTATTGTATCAGAAATAAATTCAAACTGTAAAACTACATTTTTACAACCTATAAGCTTTCTGTTAACACTGCAATATGCCTGCTCAGCTGGAGAGCCATTTACATCTGATAAGTTCCAAGAAGCAGTTGGATCAGAAAGGCCTGAACTAGATATTGAATTTGTAGATGTGACAGGAGAGCCCTGAAATTGTAACCAAATGAAAACCATAAAAAAAAGTATCAAATGAATGAGCCAAAAAGAAAAAAGAACTGCATTTTATATGGTATTCCATTTTTTAACCTCCTTGTCTAATGATTCAGTCTTTAATGCTAAATTCATAAAATTCTTCTGTTGTCTTATTACAATTATGTGAGTTGCATTATGTTATGTCTAGAGGGAAAATTAGGTTACATACAAAGAAAGATGAGAATAAAAGTTGTATTGTGAGAAGATCAAGAGCAAACTACAAATCAAACATTCTTATGTATACAACATTTTCCCGTCTTCGAGTGTTTCCAGTGCTTCTCCATGTTCTCAAACACTAGTTCAAGCTTTAGGCATGAGCAAACTATAGGTTAATCCAATCAAATATTTAATATGGTTTAGTATTAACCATGATCTATGAACTGTAACTGTATCATAGGTGGTTTAAGATATACAATCTACTAGGTCATAGCTCTTTATAAGATAAAAAGGTTAAAAATAAATGTCTACAGGCCTGCTAACTTTTTCCTTTAATTGATTATAGATAATTTACTACACAATGAGGTTTGTGTGGGTAATAAGAATCTGACCTCTCGTGTTTCACGGTAATGGACAAGAACTATCTGTTCCATTGTCCTGAAAGGAAATTCACACCCGTAAATGGAGATACTAACATAAGCAATTTTCACATAACAAATATATAAAAGTTGGACATTAGCATCATGTCATCCATTTAAGGAAAAGGCCAAAGGTAGACTTTGAATAAGTGCAAAACTAACTTATCGAGTAGCCAATAGCATCTCCGAACAAAGGTTGGATTATCTTCACCATGGGCATAGTAAACATGGATTCTTTCATCATTGCCAACCTGTATATATAACAGCAGAAACATTTGGTTAGCAATTCAACAATGCAAAATTAAGTTGGACATAAAGACCTCACTTTTAGGTGTTCATGTGCTTCCTTGACAGTCTTCCCATCATTTTTCTTCTTCCAATTATGACCATCCTTCCGAAAGTTCCGAAGCACCTTTCGGTCAAACAGCACAATTCTACCACCTATAAGACAATAATTAAGTTCATAAACATCGCATTCCAATTCAATCCACACAAAATTGTAACACATTGCGACTTCATTGCAATTAAAATTGGAAACAGCTGTTAGGGTATAGTGATAATTTGTTCCAAATGACTTCATCTTTGACTAAAACAGTATCTAATACAGCTATAGAGTTGTTTATAGTAAGATCATAATAGTAATAATGCATTAATTAATTGCTTACATAAGCAAACACTAATTCTAGTGCTAAAAATGAAAACAGAATGTTGTGATTAGCCATAAGTTGACTCTTATTCTTCTCTATATGGAACTATTTTCTCCTATAATTGTTAATTAGACGTACTTTCAGGCAAGGTCACTGGCTTCGCATGGATGGTGAAGTACTTATAATTGCAGAGTATAGCGTGAATCTCATTTGGCCGGAGCCATCTTGACTTAGCTTCCTCCAGTACGCTGTCAATATCCAAATCTGTAAGAGAAAAAACGCCGCAAACATGTGATGATTATCGAAATTATCTGATCAATCAACCAGCAACGAAAACAGTAGTAAGTTATAAAGACACTTCCACAATCATATCCAACCATGATGATGACATCAAATAGAGAAGTAAACATGAAGAAATTTAAAGGTGGGACCGTCGATCAAGAGAATAACAACAGTAGTTCTTTTTAATACATGCCTTTCATAGAACGGAATCCATGAATCTCCCATCCTGCAAGCCCTACTACGCTAGTCATGACGAGAATCAAATCAAATAAAGAGATTAAGCCGATGTTCAGAGTTCACCGATATATAGGTGATTACACATAAGGAACAAATCAATTTGAAGTGGTGTAGTAGAAAAGTGGAATCTGTATCTGAGCTGAAAACCTAATTCAATTCTCAACCAAACTGAATTAAGAAGAGAGAGAAACCGACGGATGTATGAAGACGAAGACTGTGAATAGACGGCCAAACTGTTTTCGTGACTGACTGAATTTGACATGGACCAATAATTTTGTGAAAATTAAATAACACAAATTAGTGTTGTTACTTTTACATAATTTAATACTTTCAATTCATTATTTAACAATTAACATGCATCAAATTTATTTATATATTAAAAGTTTAATTCAAATATGAAATTTATATTATTCATTTTTCAAAATCAAACAAGCTTAGTCTTAAAGTCTTTGTTTTATACTTAGGCTTCATGTATTTATTTATTTTAATTTTTTTTTTAAATTATCAATTAAATTTTATAAAATGATGACCGTGTGAGCACAACAAACAAATTATCACATCCAAAAAAATTAAAATAATGAAAGTTAAATTAGACAAACCAACAACATAAATTATTTTAAATATATATATAATTCTATTTTTCACATCATATTAATTTAATTTCTAAAATATTATATCTAAAAATCTTCATTTAATTTCTTTTGCCAAAATATATTTTATTTTTTTGACATACATATTAATTTTGTTATAAAAGTAATTATGGTAGCTCAAGAGTTGGTTTAATATAGGTTTTTGAGTATTTTTGAAATTTTACCATTTTTTATAAATTCACTCTCTTTTATGTGTTATTATCATTTTAATGATTAAATCACTCGAAAAAACAACTAAAATATTAAAAAAACAAATTACAAACTCAAATAAATTATTTTTCGTAACAAATTTTTAGACAAAATCTAAAAAAACATCTTCAAATAAAACAATAGAACAAACCTCAATTGTCAAGTTTGAGGAAAAATTCTCAAGTTTAAAGTCGTTTTCTTTATATTTTTAAAATAATTTAAACAAAATCATTTTTTCAATTAATTATTTTTTAGCAATCATATCACTCATTTCATTAACAAAATATTAAAATACCCTTTATTTTAAATTATTATTTTTTATTTTATTTATATATATTAATACTATTTAAGTTTTTTTACAAAAAAAAATAATTATCACCTCCTCAAAATCATCCATCATTATTTTTTTCTCCCTCTATGCTTTTAAAAAAACCCTAATCTGAACCCGGCCGCCTAAGATATAAATTATAAAATGGTAACTTTCAAAATTAAAAAAATAAACTATTATTATTTTTTTCAAAAAAAATTACAAACAAACCGACCCTTTTTTAATTGCTTCAATTCAAGTCCATGAGTTTTAAAGATAAGACTGCAAAGATCTTATGAAGGCTTAAACTACACGACGAAGTGAAAGTCAAACAGGGCCCTGGATGGCCTGGTCTTTGGACCAGTTAAAATAATTATAAGGTTGAAAAGTATTAATGAATTTTAATCCAGTAATAGAAATATCAACATGTATACAAAAAAACACACTATTATTTATTTTAATACTAATGAAAATGAAAACACACAATAATAAACATACAAAAATTGAGAGGGCATTAAAAACTTGTTTATTATGGTTAATAGAACTATATGTCTTTAAGTAGTGAGTAAGAATCTTTATATTAATTTAAAAAGAAATGAAAACTTACAAAATTATTATTTTAAATTTGGAGAATCAGACAATGTATTAGTTATAACTTCCCTGTCCTAATTGTTTACTTGCCAACTTTCTTGTAGACCAAAGTTATTTATGTGATGATCACATATAACCATAAAATAAATAATCATCTCAAAGATTATTTTGTCTTCTTAATTTATTAATTGTGTTTTTGCATTATAAAAATCATATAATCAATATTAAATTAGTTTAAGTAATATTCTATATTAATTGTCCTTTTTACACAAACTTAATATAATATTTATGTTTGATGGTTGGTTAAAATATATAATAAGATATCTTTTAATAATAAGACTAGTTAGGTTACAATATTGTTTAATTTTATTTTTATGATAATATAAATACGGAATAATTCTCTAGTTATATTTGCATGTGCTATTATGGAGATTATCGGAAATTATAGAGCTAGATAACAATTTTTGTGCCGTTGTCTTTAATTTCACTTTTACTTTTTAATCTGCGGTTTTGTTTTAAATGACCTCGGTGGTAAGTAGGTTTATTTAATAAAAACTAAGACAGTTAAAAAGTTGTCACGTAGTTAAGATAAAAACTTAATATTTTTATTTGATTATAAATTTAAATCTTATTAATTTTTTTATTATTATTAATTTTTTAAACTATATTTAGAAGAAAAAAAAAATAGTTTCACATTTTTTTATCCCGGGAATTGGGCAACCAAAAACTCGAATAATGCCTCATTTGTTTAATAATATAAATTATTATAGTTTAATATTTTAAATGATTATTCTTTAATTAATCAATAGACAACATCCAGACTATACATTTATACATTTGTAGTTTATTTAAATATATGTATTAATAAAAGATAATTTAAACCTAAGTATTATAAAAAAAAAGTTTAATTTAATCTCGGTTAGTAAATAAAATTAATTTTATTTTTTTTAATTTATATATTTATATATATTTTTAATTAAATATTAATATATTTTTTCTCTTTCTTTTTCATTAATTAACTAACTATTTACTTTTATTTTTTATATAAATTTCTTAATATTCATATATGAGTATTTATTAGGGATTATTTTAATTTTATATCTCTTCTTTTCTTTATATATATATTTTTTATATTAAAATTAATTATTAATTATTTTAAAATTGTTTGATTTCTAATGACTACTGAGTGACTTATCTTTTCAACAACAAAAATTATAAAAAAAAAATTCATTAAGAATTAAGAATTAAATAATAACAACAACAGAGTAATAATTAATCAAATATTAGACAAAATTATATTTTTTTATTATTACTATAAGTTATAAATAAAAAATTAAATAAAAAATGATTAATTTCAATTTTGTTTATATTAAATTAAATAAGAAATAAATTCTTCACAATAATATTACAGCAGAACAAAATTTATAAATAAATTGTTAAAATTCATTAAAAAATAAGAAATTGAGAACTAAGAGAAATAAAACGAGATAAAAAAAATAATATAAAAAAACTAATATAAAACTAATAAAAAAATTAAGAATAAAATAAATTTAAATGATTTAATTAATAAAAAAGAAAGAGAAAATAAATTAATATTTAATTAATAAATATATAAATTAAAAAATAAAAATTAACCTTTTTTATTAAAAATAAAATAAAATTAAATGAGCATATTTTTTTTTATAGTACATAAATTTAAACTATCTTTTATTATTTCATAGTCTTAAAAAATCAACTAACTAATTTTTAAAGTTTGTGAGATATTTTACTTAAAATGTAAAACTTAACTAGATGTCAACCTCATATACGGATCAAGTAAAGAAAAATTATGAATAAGAAAATATATGTCATTTATTTAAATAAATAATAATTAAATTGAAAAAAATTAAAGTGACACGAGCACATTTTTATCTTTATTTGTTTTTGTTCTCTCCCATTAATTGATCCGCCGCCTCTCTCTATAAGTGTTACAAGGACATTCCAATCTCCAAATATCCTAAGATATATTTCATAAGCCTTATGAAGAAATAATTTAATTTAAGAAGTTATTGTTCATAAAAGAAACTGAGAATTATTTAATTTTTTTTAAAAAAAATTGATTACTTTATCAAAATAATTCATTTTGTTAATGTTTCGTAGATAGATATCACGTTGATGGTGGTGGAAAGAGAGAGGGAGATCGAAGAGAGAGAAGTGAGAAAATGGTGGTGGAAAGAGATATTGATGATTTGCCGAAGAACGCCGCTAACTACACGGCTTTGACGCCTCTCTGGTTCCTGGAAAGGGCGGCGTTAGTTCATCCAAATCGCAAATCACTAGTCCATGGATCCATACACTACACTTGGCTCCAAACTTATCGCCGTTGCCGCCAACTCGCGTCTGCTCTTTGTCAAAGATCGGCCAGCTTCGGAAGCACAGTAACTATCTTCTCCTCTTCCTCGATCTCACTTTGTCTGATTTCTAGTGCAAATGATGAAAGAAACGATAGTAGAATGTTCTGCTGATTAATCGATGTTTTTATCTGTGTTTGATGATCGAAATTTTGATTTTGAGGTGGAAAGTGACTTATGTTTCATTTATGAGGAGTTGATATAATTTCAATCAACATCGTCCTTATGTAGGGACATATGTAGATCTGATGTAGCTTTATAGAATAACTAAATCTCGTTTGCATATAGGTGAATTTGTTTGCGTTTTCCTTTGTAAAATTTGCATTTGACTTGCTTTTGGATTGAGAATTTACAAAGGAAAGATAGTGAATGAATAGATATGTAAAATACATCCTTGTTTGGTTAGAAGAGTGAGTAAATCCCATCTTCTAGCCTGCGCGTCAACAAAAGTGGATATCCCCATCTTTTGAGAGATTCTGGGTTCGAGTCAGTCAGGCGTCTTGTTAATTGGTTAAGTGTGTTTGCGGGCTATGGGCTTACCCCTTGTAGTCACATTATCCCTTGTTCTAGCCTAGCTGTAACAAGAGGTGAATATCTCAGTCTTTTTGACTTTAAGAGTTCCTGGGTTCGAGTCCGTCAGGCAGCAAGTTCTGTGCCTAATTAAATTGATAGGTGTGTTTGCGGGATATGTGTTTAACCCCTTGTGACCACATTTTAATTCTCAAAAGAAGAATGGAGGAAATACAACAACTTATCATCGTTTGATTTGTACTTTTAAATGGGAGGAAGAGAAGAAGGAAAAGATCTGGCTATCAATACCTTCTCCTTGCTTGGTTAGAATAATGAATGAAAGACCAAAGATGATTTATACTTTCAAAATGGAGCAGAAGATAAGGGTTAGAATTATGTTACTTTAATAAATCAGAGGAAAAGAAGGATTCATCATTTTGCTTGCTCAATTCTTTGTTTTTGTCCCATAGGATCTTCATTGATTACTGTGAATAATGAATATCATGTTAAGCTTTTGGGTTGTTCTGAATACCTAATAACTCAAATTTCTTTTGTGAAAGGTGGCAGTTATTGCTCCCAATGTCCCTGCTCTATATGAAGCTCATTTTGGAGTTCCAATGGCAGGAGCTGTAATCAACCCTGTAAATATTCGTCTAAATGCATCGACGGTTGCTTTCCTTTTAGAGCATTCATCTTCTGCAGTGGTGATGGTGGATCAAGAGTTCTTCTCGTTGGCAGAGGAAGCTTTAAAAATATGGGCTGATAAAAGCAAAAGTATATTTAAGGCTCCACTATTAGTTGTCATAGCTGATGATACATGTGATTCAAAGTCTCTGAAATATGCATTGAGCAGAGGAGCAGTTGAATATGAAAAGTTCTTGGAAACCGGTTGCCCTGAATTCGCATGGAAAGTTCCAGAAGACGAGTGGCAAAGCATTTCTCTAGGATATACTTCTGGTACAACGGCTAGTCCTAAGGGAGTGGTATTGCATCACAGAGGAGCGTATCTAATGTCTCTCAGTAATTCTCTAATTTGGAGTATGAATGAAGGAGCTGTTTACTTGTGGACCTTACCCATGTTCCATTGTAATGGCTGGTGCTTCACTTGGACTCTCGCCGCACTTTGTGGCACAAGCATTTGTCTTCGACAGGTAATTATTTAACTAAAGTTGTTCTTTAGTTAAAGTATAAAGGTCCATGTATTTTTACCCAAATAACGAGTATTTCAAAACAACCACTTGGTTATTAAAATAACCCAAGATCAATCAAGGCCTTTGGTACCATAGAAAGTGATTTGGGTATCTAAACATGCTTTGTACCCGCACCCACAATTCAAACACAAATTTAAACAAACATTCGTTTGAATACAATTCACATGATGCAGGTCTCGGCAAGTGCAGTTTTCCAAGGAATATCAGATCACGGCGTGACCCATTTCTGTGCTGCACCCGTGGTTCTAAACACAATCATAAACGCATCTCCAGAAGAAACTATTCTCCCACTCCCACATCTCGTACAAGTAATGACAGCCGGTGCAGCCCCACCTCCTTCGGTCCTCTCATCAATGTCAAACCTCGGTTTTCGAGTCACCCACACATATGGCCTTTCAGAAACATACGGACCCTCAACCGTATGCGCCTGGAAACCCGAATGGGACAATCTCCCCTCACAAACACAAGCCCGTCTCAATTCCCGCCAAGGCGTTCGTTACATCGCGTTGGAGGGATTATCCGTGGTGAATACCCACGATATGACACCCGTACCCTCAGATGGAAAAACAATCGGAGAGATTGTAATGCGGGGGAATGGCGTGATGAAGGGATATTTGAAAAACGAGAAAGCCAACGAAGAGGCTTTCCGTGGCGGGTGGTTTCATTCGGGCGATCTCGGAGTGAAACATGAAGATGGGTACGTGGAAATAAAGGATAGAGCGAAGGATGTAATTATATCGGGTGGAGAGAATATAAGTAGTGTGGAGATTGAGAATGTTTTGTATTTGCATGGGGCGGTTTTGGAGGCGGCGGTTGTGGCTAGGGCGGACGAGAGGTGGGGGGAGTCGCCGTGTGCGTTTGTTACGGTGAAGAAAGGGGTTGACGGATCAGATGAGCGTCGGTTGGGTGAGGAGATAATTAAGTTTTGTAAGTCGAAGATGCCGGGGTATTGGGTTCCAAAATCTGTTGTTTTTGGACCTCTTCCTAAAACGGCTACGGGGAAGGTGCAAAAGCATTTGTTGAGGACTAAGGCTAAGGAAATGGGTCCTGTTAAGATGAGCAAACTCTAAACTGGGCGATTTGATTCAATAATTTGTTTGTCCATCATCAATGGCACTATTGGCATGATTTTAACTCACTGTTTCAATGATCCATGCTGCAAGCATATTATGTAAGTGAAAGTGCAAAATTAAAAAACCAAATATAACTATTTGACTCAAGAAAAGTTATTAGATCCTTAAACGAATCAACATATTTATCGTTGTGATAATACAGTGTGAATGATTTTTAACGGTCTACCTTGTTGTTAATTATTATTCGGGTTTTTTTAATTGGACAGTCTACCAAAAAATTGTAGGGACATTGTTTCATCGTGTAAGTCTCGTTTTTTTAGCCACCATGTAGTCTCTATCATAGGCCTATAACTCATTTGATTTTAATCAAATTCTAAAAAAATACTTTAAATATTTGTCTCAACATGATAATGTAAAAATAAATGAGAAATTGTTTTCCACACATACAACTCACAATAATCATCTCATTTTACATACATCATCATTAGTGAGAATTCCGTAAATGACACTCCAACAATCTCATAATTTTTCTCAACAAAGTTTAATCGTGTAACAATGTTACACATTGAAGTTATTCAAATTATGTGACTACATTGAATCTCGAGATCAAGAAAAAAGATTTAACTCTTTATTTTTAACCCTGAACAATAGTCTATTATTAGACATGCTTTCCTTTGTGTTTAATCTTTTTTTGTATTTCATTCGGTTGCCAAAATCACTAAATCGAACGACAAACTTAATTTTACAAATGAATCTCTACAAATTGTAATAAAATCAAGCTCGGAAAAACATTTGCCAAACATTTAACGCCACACTAAATTTCGTCCCATAAATGAATAAAATATTCATTACCCGCAATAAAAATGGAATGCTTCTCATAAACCTTCCAAATTTTTATTATTATTGAAAAAATCATTTTATTTTATTGACTTAAGAAATGATGCAACAAAATGAGGAAGCATATTCAAATTATGTAATGTGGGAAATGGCAACACTTTTGTAAGTGGTTGAGGCTTTCATCTTCCTCTTCCTCTTCCGTTGTTAACTATCCCCTCCAAAAGCTACTCTCTCATTCTCTCACTCTTTAGTTACTCCAATGGCTTCTCTGAAGAGTCTCTGGTATACACTTTCAAACTATTCAAGAAACCTTTCTCCTCCCCTCCCGAAATCAAGAACCAAAGCCCTCACCCTATCCCTTCTAATCGGATCCTTCTACCTCTCCTACTTCTTCTTCTTCGCTTCCATCTCCGATTCCCGCCCTGCACTAACCGCAGCAACCTTTGCTTCCCGCCTATTATCCCTCTCTTCCATAGCTTCCACCTTCACCACTTTCCCCGTTTCATCTTCTTCTTCTTCTTATACCGTCCAATCAAACAAAGGTTCAAGAGAAAGGAAGACCCATTTCAGTTCTTGCAACATCTTCGATGGAAAATGGGTTTTGGATAAAAGATCAAGACTTCTTTACAAGCCAGGTTCTTGCCCGTATGTTGATAATGCGTTTAATTGTTATGAAAACGGCCGGTCGGATTCTAGTTACTTCCAGCTCCGGTGGAGGCCTCACGGATGTAACATTCCAAGATTTAATGGTTTGAAAATGCTGGAAATTTTGAGAGAGAAAAGGGTTGTGTTCGTGGGAGATTCGTTGAATAGAAACATGTGGGAATCGTTAGTTTGTGCTCTGAGGAACTCTCTCGCCGATAAAAGCAGAGTGTTTGAAGTTTCCGGCCGGCGAGAATTCAAGACTCAGGGCTTCTATTCTTTCAGATTCAAGGTTATTTCAGTTTAGATTGAATTGAATCCATTCATTCTTCTTCTTTTTAGTATAATGAATTCATTTTGTCCAGGATTACAACTGCTCAATTGATTTCATAAAATCCCCATTCTTGGTTCAAGAATGGAAGATTGTAGACAAGGCGGGTACGAGAAGAGAAACTCTAAGACTTGACTTGATTCAAGATTCTTCAATCAATTACCTTGATGCTGATATCATCATCTTCAACACCGGCCATTGGTGGACTCACCAAAAAACCTACAAAGGGTAATCATAACAATACCAAAAGCTGCTGTTTTTTTGGATAAAAAAACAGAGCATTTTCTGAAATATTTGAATTTCAGGAGCAACTATTTCCAGGAAGGAGATCGAGTATACAACAGGCTTGAAGTTGCAGAAGCATACACAAGAGCATTAAAGACATGGGCGAAATGGGTTGATTCAAACGTAAACTCCACAAAAACCCGTGTTTTCTTTCGTGGGTATTCAGCTTCCCATTTCAGAGGAGGGCAATGGAATTCCGGCGGGAATTGTGACGGCGAAACTGAACCTATAAGGAACGACAGCTTCCTCGGACCTTATCCATGGATGATGAATGTTCTTGAATCTGTCATGTCAGGAATGAAGACGCCTGTTTCTTATTTGAACATTACAAGAATGACCGGTTACAGAAAAGATGGACACCCTTCCATTTTCCGGCAGCCGGAGGTCAGAAGAAGTCGCCGGATTATTCAGGATTGTAGCCACTGGTGTCTTCCCGGTGTGCCGGATTCTTGGAACGAACTTCTTTATGTTTCTCTTCTTATGTCTGATTCTAAATAGCATTCTTTTTACAGTATAATGTCATTTTTTGAAATCCAACGGTTGGAAATCTCTTTTTCTTAATTTTTGGAATTTAAACTAACATTTTTAAATATTTTTCTTAATATATAATAACTTAGATGTTATAAAAGAAATAATTTATAAAATTTTTTTTTGATAAAAACTAAATAGCCCTAAGTATAAAATCATTGTCTTTTACTGCAGACAAAAAAAAAAAAAACTTCCATTGAAGAAGGGCGAAGCTTCTCTGTTAATTCTTAGTACAAAGACTCCTCTTTTATTAACTTAACGAACACGTATCGACGACGTTTCTCCTCCTTCGTTCCTTTTCCGGCGATACTGTGATTGATTAGCATAAAGATCGCCGTGATAATGATGCCCTCGCCGGAGAAACCGATCAACGTAAATGCTATGGCCCGGAAGATTGATGTTGATAATCGAATCCCTCTTCGCAATTATTACCGAATCGCCGATAATCTCCTTAAGCAGGTATGCGATTGATCAAATTTAAAGTCGCTTTGTGGGTTTCGCTTAGGAAGATAATTTGGAGATCAATTGACCCAATCTCATTGTAATGGGTTTTAATTATTCATTGTATAATGGAACTTACAGTAATGATTGAGTTCATATTCTGGGCATATTAGGGTCAGTTATAATTTAGCAAAAAAATAGGCAGTTCAAGGGATTAAACTTTGTTATTGAATTATACTGATGTCTTGATGAACTCGGTATCCAGGCTAGTATTTACAGGGAGGAGAAGAACATTATAGACTTGTATATCATACTTATCAGATATATAAGGTAAAGAAAACATAGTTAATTTCCATTTAACTCTTGAGAATGGTAAATGTGATTATTATTCATGGTGTTCAGTTTGGTGACCGAAACTACTACTTCACATCGAGATTATCAACCATTGTTTCCAAAAGATAGAGCACTTCACAAAAAGGTGAGTTGAAATTTCTCCATGTGATTATATAAATTTGGTCTGATTGGGTTTTCTGTAATTTTTCCAGAATGCATTTGCTGTTATGGACGAGGTAGAGGCTTTGAAGCCAAAATTTCAACGTCTAGTGACAGAGCAGAAACAGGTTAAGCAGGTTGTTTGTCGGAAACAGCTACTTCATATACTCTTCATATTGTCTTTGTTTCATCTATTGGAAATGATGCACTCTACCTATTGACTCCTCTTCCATCTTCAATTTCAGCCCGATCAAATTGAATCATCATTATTACATAAGCAGAATACTGGTCATACTCAAGTTTTACAACCCAGTACTGTCGACCTCCAGTTTCAGAAGCTGTGAGTAATTCATTGTTTCATCTTGTGAAAGCATATGAATTTAGCTGTATGTTTGTCACATACTTGCAGTGTTAAAGTGGTATTTTTTAGGCTCTTACTATATTACTGAGTTAAGTCATTCATAGCTTACCGATTCTAGCTTATTTTTTTCTAACTTAATTTGAGGTGAATCTAAATAATTTACTGATTTTAGATAATACTTATTGAATAGACTTAATTCAAATAAGTTGTGTTATCAAATACTGTTAGTGCTTTTTTAATTAAGCTTGTTTGATAACATTATTAAGTAAAGCACAATATTCATTAAGTAGAGCTGAAAATAGGTGCTTAATTTTAAGTGAAGTCAAATTTACATAGTACTGAACATTTAATTTGTTGGATCATACTTCGTTAGATCTGTTTTTCTGTATATATATATAGATTATATTCACTTGTTTTCAGTTTATGTTTCGAACACTTGGGGCTTCATTTGATATGTACCACTATTCTATCATCATTCACTTCTTCCATCAAATCATCAACCAAAATACTCTTACTTTATTCTTTATGAAATATTAAATATTAAGAATATTTTGATTACCCAAATATAAACCACATTTTACATCAAACAAGTTTTTTTTTTAAAACAAAAAATTATTTTCATTGAAAAAAGAGAGATTAAACAGCTCTTAATTCTCAGTCTCTGTTTGAAGCTTCTCTTGTTTTCAGCCTGGTACTCTCAGTAGATTTGTTTTAACTTGAAATGACACTCATTTTTTCAGGTATCTAAATAACACTATCTTTTTTCAAGTTTTTTTTTGTCACCGTATGGATACATTTTCTTACCTGCTGCCATAGTTGAGGCTGTGTGAAGAAAATAGACATTCTTGTGACTTATTTTAGTTTGTTCTTCCCTTGTTGAAACATTCATATGCAGAATGGAGTACACAGTAAAATCCTGCCAAATTCCCCAAAGAAAAGATTTTAATGCTTTATGAGCTTTTGCACTAATTCTGCATTTTTTGTTGCTAAGTGTTGAACCAGATTTAGATACAGTAAAACATGACTTTTCATTTAACATGTTGCACTTCCTTATACCATCAATGTTTTGGTGCTTCTACCGAGAATATCGGTTTCTCTCTTTTCTGAAAATGGTCGTGAAGGCTCGAAACAATGAACTTGGCCATGAGCCTTATGCTATACCACTGAGCTAAACAAGCCTCGAAAAAATAATAAAAATAGATAAACTAAAATATTATTTGCATTTAATATTTAAAGTGTTTAAAAAGTAAGGTAATTTGGTTGATGATTTGAATTATTTGATTGATGATGAGATAAGGGGTTATTATATTTAAATCCAATTAACCCTTCATCAAACAAGGCCCTAGTTGTCGATAACAACTCAAAACATGCAGGTCAATTAATCTGCCACTTCCCAAGCAGGAAACATTAGCGAGACATTCGTTTTTAGGTCCCAATGGTTTTCGAGGTCAGTGGCTTGGACCGAGAGCTGATATAAAGGTAAGATGTGCAAATTTCTATTAATCAATTCTAGGAAATCCATATTGAATATCAGCACTTCCTCGATGCAGGTTCAGTATCCCAGCAATTCAGACTTAATTTCAACTGACAATTTAGCGTAAGTTAAATAATCTATAAACCTATATTTTATTTTCTTGAAAGATTTTACCTGAATTCCAATTGGGAAACTATATGGGTAAGCTGTTTCTTTATGTGATTGTGCTTTTTTTTGTGGAAAGGAAGAAAATTTTGTATTGATAATGAAAAGGATTAACAGAGTGTAATGGCTCAGTTCTCATTTTCAAAAGCAAGATTATACATCATAAATTTCATTTGTCAAACTAGTCTAAACATTATATGCTTCTCTCCCAAGTTTTTTGATTCTTGTGACGTTTTCTATGGTTATAGCCTGAACCAGACTGCAGAATATGAAATTACAGCAACAAAAGACCACTCCAAATTTGATTCATCTCCCATGGAAGATGTTCTTTCATTGGATGATGGTGGATGGAACAAACCTGTTTCAGTGCAGATTGAATCAAACAATGATAATCTACCATTGAGCATCATAAGGCAACCTTCTCCTCCCCCGGTTCTTGCTCAGGTTCAACCTGAGTATCATCCAATTTCTCCTTCTAGAGTTGCAGATCCAAGGCCAGGACCAGCAAAACCAGTCCAGGATGGAATGACCAGCTCTAATTCATTCCAGAATTTGCACATAGTACGAGACATTTGTACTAAGTTGAATAATCTTTTGGTCAATCACGTATGATACTAATTAACATTAATCTTGCAGCCTGTTAAGATGATGGATGACTTTTTACGGTTAGCACGGAAAAATACTGAAAATAATTTAGAAACATGTGGTGTGCTGGCAGGGTCTCTGGTAAGTTGCAGCATTACGAAGAGAATGTTTTAGATATTTACATTTGATTATTCCTTAACTAAAGATAATTTCTCACATTTTATTTCTTGGCTGAAGAAAAACAGAGTATTCCATATCACTTCTCTTATTATTCCAAAGCAAGAGTCTACTTCAGATTCAGTAAGATACTAACTTTTGAGGATTAATGAAGTCCTTTTATTCTTAGAATGAGCCTAAATGTTATCACATTCTTCTATCCGAAAAAATTCACATTTGTTATGTTTGTCAAAAATCACGTTTATTTGGAAAATAATCTAGATCATGATAAAAAATAATAATATTTATAGCAAATGAAACTAAAAGTTTCACTATAATCTATTTTACGATCCAAAATATATTTTTTATACCAAATGAAGTAAAAATCACCGTATAATATCCAGACAACAATCTTCAGACATTGTGTCAAAATAGCAGTTTATTTCCTCAAATATAGCTTGGTGATATTCAATTGTCATTATTCTAATACTTGGTTCTTCATATAATTGAGAATGTGGTATATTTAAAATTTCAATCTGTTTAGTGGAACATGGTGTTTTCATGGTCTATACATACTGCTTAGAGTATCTGGAGGACATTTTTGCTTGTTTGATAACAAAGCAGATATAATCAAATTAATAAACAAAGATTTTCTATGCATCAAGAGGAGGCAGTAATTTATGCCTTCTATTGCACCAAATTTCTACTGCTACAAATAGAGCAGTAGTCTACTTTACTAATTAGTTCTCTTTTTCAGCGTTGTTAAAAACGAGTTAATGCTTGGTCTGCCATACTACCCCACTATCTTGTTCATTTTACTAATGATTAATAATGTTTTGAATTGGCAGTGTCAGACGTTGAATGAAGAGGAGATTTTTGATGTTCAAGATAAACGATCGCTCTTTCCTCTCGGATGGATTCATGTAAGTTGCACACTGGTCAAAAACTTGCACTTCTTCCGGTTAGAATGAGACTATTCATTTCTTTTAGCATCCAAATACTACACACCAGTCCAATTTTACGTTGTCTGTCGATTTCTCTTCTTTGTGATTTGTGTCTACTTATGTGGGGAATTGAACATTGATTGCAGACTCATCCCACACAAACCTGTTTTATGTCCTCCGTCGATCTCCATACTCATTACTCCTACCAGGTATGTATATGATATTTGTTTGATCATGATCATGGCTGAATTTTATTTTTTGAAAATCATTAAAAGCATATTCAACACGAAAGTCATATCTGCTACAATAGAAATTGAAGAAAAATTGTAGATAAAGAATTAATCTCTGTTTGCTTGCTATTCTCAAACTAATGGTGAAGACAAAATCTAAGGAATTTTTCTTCATTCTTTCTTGTTCGATAGATTATGTTGCCTGAAGCAATTGCAATTGTTATGGCCCCTACTGATTCGTCCAGGTGCAGACTCATATCATATTTTTTTCAGAAGAAAATCATTTTCGGTCAAGTTTTGTTGTTGTTTGATCGTTGTTACGTTATGCCTTGCAGTCCTCATGGTATCTTTCACTTGTCTGATCCTGGTGGCGTTTCTGTAATTCGAAACTGTCAACAACGTGGATTTCATCCTCACGAGGAGTTAGATGATGGGAGTCCAATTTATGAGCATTGTTCTCATGTATATTTGAACGAGAATTTGAGATTCGACGTTGTTGATCTTCGATGAGGTCAATTCTCCTTTTGTTATTATTATTAATGTGTGATGCTATTAATAGATTAACCTGTGTAGTTGAATTATCTGTTTGTAAACTTGTTAAAAGGATCTATCCATATATTTTTTCATTTTGGCTAGACAAGAACCAAACAAGAACAACAGAAAGCAAAGAGTTCAAATAAAATACAACTCTATTACAACCACCATAATAAAATGAGCAAATCCATTCTTATAGCTTATAGCTGCTGCTTGCAATCATATCAGCGATGACTTGATTGATTAACGTGTTAAGGATTTGACCTTGAATCTCGACGCCGATTTGGAATATTTCAATTTCAAAGTCGATCCATTTTCCATATTGGCTACTCATGTCTCTATCAACTAGATCATCCACCATGCGATCTTCTTCTTCCTTACCTCCCTTTCCTATTCCTGCGCCTCTCCATCCCGAGATCTCCCCATACACTTCTTCTGCTAACGTTTTTCTTCTTCTTATGCTTCTACCAAACGACAATGCTGCTTTCCATCCTCTGCCTGACATGCATCTCAACTCCATGGATTCGCCCACACAATCAAACAGAAGCTTCTTACTCTGATCTTCTCCTCTTATTGGACTTTCAATTTGATGAAAAAGTTGGGGATTTATGATCCTCTTTGATCGGCCTATCACATAGTCCTCGATCATAAACTCAACCCCAGATAGTATTTCCTTGACATATTCGAGCTCCCATAGTTTCGTTCTAGATGTACCCGAAAGATCCATTTCTCGATCCTGCAGCCATAAAATACTTACTTGTTTTGTTGTAAAGATGTAAACTTTGAAATAAGTTTTATTTCTAAATACCTGTGGGTTGTGCTTGCATGATTGAACCATATTAGTTATTTCCTTAAGCTTTTGCTCCAACAAAGCAGTTAAATCATCAGTTTTCTCAAACGCCATTGGAGTAGTAATTCCTGATCTCATCGGAGTTGTGAATGTAAAAGACACAATATCATTCCTCTTGTCTGTAGCTATCAACTGTTTCTTTCGAGAAACTGTTTTAGTGATTGATGAAGAAGACGATGAGACACTTTGTTTGTCGTCTTCATCATCGTGGTCGAACTTTCTCGAATTGACTTTCAGGGAAGAATTAGAAGAAGAATCATCTAATGTTAATACGGATCTTCTTCTACCATGTGATGTTGACTTATAATTGTTATCTTTCTCAGTTGGACGGCAATTCTGTTTCTGGTTATTCTGCCTGAGGACTACAGTACTCGAGGTTTTCTTCTTCTGGGTATTATTATTCTTATTCGGTTGGATCGAAATGTTGTTACTGCTTTGTCTCGATATTCCTTCTCTCCTTTGAACATTCACCTTTGCTTGGATAGCAAGTGAAACAGACTTTTCTTTATCCGAATCTGAATTGAAGTTGCTGCAGCTCCTCATTCTTCTTCTGCTGCTGCTGCTGCAGCCAATTGAAGCTGCTGTTGCCTTCTCCTTCAAGTCCTTGGTTTTCAATGGAACTGAAGGAAGTTGTAGTTTAATGACCTTTTTAGAAGTAGAATTTGCCTGTAATGCTGGTTCGATAATCTTGGAGACTGCTTCCATTATTTGAGCTGCATCCTTATAAGATGGAACGAAACTGGGGCTTTTTATGGGAGATAAGAGCTTATTTTGAGTGATTGGGATCGATTTAGCTGTTTTTCGTGGCAAGATTTCGGCTTGAAACTTCTCAACAGGCGTCTGCTGCTTGTTTATGGCTCTCTGAACCAAATTGTCAACCTTTTCCTGTTTATCTCCAAGAGAAATAGGTGTTTCTTCTTCTTTTTCTTCTTCGAAATTGGAAGTGGGTAAAGAATCCAATCCCATTAACCTGGCAACAACATTAGTAGTCTTAATTCTATACCCATGATCATCTTCTTCGTTAATTACAGACGAAGAACAACTGTAGTTAGTAGCTTCATCCTCCTCCTCCTCCTCATGGGTCGTTGGCAGATTCTGTTCTGTTCTTTTCTTCTGATCTACAGAAAACATACAGAAATATGATAAATGAACTGTATTTAAGAAAGAAAGAAAGATTTATTATATTTATACCTGGTACTAGAAAATTGGACTTGCTACCAGCAAACAGTTTCTTTCTAGATTTCGAGTTCCAATCGAACATCTGTAGAAAACCGCCAACATAACCTCCTCCTCTTCCTCCTCCCATATAGTCAGTTTCCTTAATTAGACAAACCAGGACAATCAAGAACAGAAAATCAACATTATGATCAACCAAATTGAAACACTTACAAATGTTCTTTAATTATCCTTCCATTTTCTTTAAATTGAACCTTCAAATATGTGTAGAGGAAGGAAAAGTTATCTCCTTTCTTGATGTTTATAGTGCAGAGTCTTAGATATAAAGGAAATGATTATGCAGTAAAAAGTTACATAAAAGGGTGTAAAAGTGGTAGTAATGTCTCTTTAGTGGTGATAGAATAGAAAGGGAGGGAGACATTTCAAATTCTGAACTTGGCACCAACTTCAAAACAAAATAATATCATCACTCTGTCCTCAACTCTCATACATGCCAAAACTTGTATTAATTCTCATTTTTGTCTTTTCAAAATTTTAAAATATTATAAATTCAAATTTTAAATTTTTTTTTTTTTTTTAGGTTTTATTCATTATGAGTGTATTAGTCTATTCATTAGATAATGAATGCAAATTTATCATTTTTACAAATCACTTTCTAAATAAATCATGAATGTGTTATTGGGATAAAATTCAGTTTTTATCTCAAAATTCAACCATCATATCATTAATCTAATTAATTTATTTATATTTTAAAATACTAAAATTATCCCGTACTTATTTTAGTAAAAATTAATTATTAAATAAAAATCTAAAGAGGTAAAGAGTAATTTGGTCAAAAATAACTAAAAACTATTTTTTTTTTCTATTTTTAATCAAACAATGATTTTTCAAACAAAACCCAAAAAACCACTAAGTGTGTTTGAATATGTAAAATTGAAATTAATTTTTTTAAATATTATAAGTACTAAAATTGTTTTAGAACTTATTTTTATATGAACTATAATTGAATTTTTAATTTTGTTGACTCTAACTCCAATTGAATAAAGGTTGTATTTTTTTCCCTTTCTATAGTTTAATATATGTTTACTTGACAAAAACATAAAATTGTACATATTCAACAAATTTGGTTATTGACTGAGTTTAAAGTTAAAATGTTTACTAATAGTTTCAAATTTAAGAGTTTATTTAAAAAATAATAATAATTTAAGTATATATTTTAAAATTGATAAATATTTTTAATTTTTTTAAAAATATCTGTATTTGATTAGGTACATATATTTAAGTTTATCAATCAAAATTATCTTTAACATCTAATTAATATTACAAGAATAAGTTGAGGTGAACAATCATGATGATATGTACTTATTGAGAAAATATTTTTTTCTGGATTTATTAGAAATCTAGAATAGATTAGTAGGAAGTTTAATGTGAAAAGAATGAAAAATAAAAATATTGGATCCTATGGGACCCTTTATACCCTTTAAAAATGTGGAAGGTAAAAAGTACAATTAAGTCCCTAATCTAAACAATAATATACAAAAGATACTTGAATAAATGATATAATTAAAAGGTGAAATGATTTTATATTCCACTCTTTTTTATAGAAATATTGCATATATCCAAGAATTGAATTTCATATACTGCCTTGATAAAAAAAATATGCATATGGTATTGACAATACCTTGTAAAACAACATATTTCTTATAGTTTTAAATAATTTTTATGCCTATAAATTTTGTAATGCCAGCTTATTTTTAGTTCAAGAAAACATGATTTGAGGGAATATTTCAAGTTTCAAATATCTATTTTCTAGCAGTATTGTTGCTTGTAATTTCTTTTCCTTTATAGTTAAAAAAAGTCTTATTAGCCAAAAAAAATTATATATAAGAAAATATTTTATTTTTCAAAAAGGGTAAAATATTTCATATTTCTCGCAAAGGTCAGGAAATTGAAATGAAAATTAATAAAAATCATTCCAAACAAATTATGAGTTAACCTAAATTTCAAGCCAAACAAAAATTAAAAAAACAAACACAATCAATGTAAAACATAAAAAATTGTAAGAAAATAAATATAAATCAAATAAGACTTTGATACCATCCTTTGAACCTCAACCATTTCAGATCTAAAAAACAAACCAAAATATCAAAACGATCATTCATGTTCATCATAGCTGACCGAATCATTCTACACGCCTCTATCCCGTCTCATAAGAGGGATAAAATTGATTTTTCTTTTTTAATCGTTACCCTTTGAGATGCACAAAGGTACAAAGAATGATTCGGGTCATAGAGAACATTGCCCCATCGCAGCTAACCATCTTAATAATAGTATCAATTATTAAAACTAATATTTATTTTATTATAAAAATAAATTTTCATAAATGATTTTAAAATACAACTTTAAAATATTTAAACAAAATGTGATTATGATTAAGAGAATTTTAAAATAGTACTGTAATAAAACAAAACAAAATGGCGGGAATGATAGCTGTTAGATGAAAAGTTATAAAAAATTGGGGGGTATTTTGGTCTATCAATATAAATCCTGCGGCTAGGGTTTTATTTCCGATTCGTTTATTAAGCAAAGCCGTACTCTTTTCTTCTTCTTCTTCTTCTTCATCAGATCGTTTATCTCTCTTCTTCTTCCTTTGCATGTACGATCTTCTTCTGCTAGATGATTTTATTTCACTCTATTCGCCATTGATCGAAGCTCGATTTGGCGATCTTCAATCAATCTCATACCGATGATGGATACGGTAACCTCATTGATCGATCTCTTCCTGATTTCTTATAATTTTCTCTAGATTTCTTCATTTTAGATACGCGATTTATTATTCGAGTTGATTTCTGTCTAATCTAGAGTTCGGATTCATCGGAAGACATGATAATCGTGAAAACTCCAGATGATAATGTTAAAATGTGCACAGATTGCGGTACAACTAAAACGCCTCTCTGGAGAGGCGGTCCTTCCGGTCCCAAGGTCCGGCGATCAAATCAGACTCTGTTTGTTTCTTTATTTATATAATCGTTTTGATTGGATTGTATTTGATTTGTAATACTGTGTGGATGAATTTGCAGTCATTGTGTAATGCTTGTGGGATAAGGAATCGGAAGAAGAAAAGAGATCTTCTAGGTCTGAACAAGAACTCGACGGCGATGGCGACGGCGGCGGCGACGGCGACGGCGGCGGCGAAGAAGAACGGCGTTCAGAAAACGGTGAAGAAGATGAAGATGGGAGAAGTAGAGCAAGCGGCCGTACTATTGATGGCATTATCAGGCTCTGTTTTTGTTTGATTTTTAAATTTAATGATTAAATAAATTTATTTTATTTATATAATTAATATTTGCTCCCACAAATTTTAATTTAAGACATTCCTTTTTTTATTTAAAAATTAAAATTTCTTTTAAATTAATATTTATTAGTTCAATCATTAACTTTTTAATATTACAATCTATTTTAAATCTTTCATCTAATTATATTAATTGAGTTAGATTACACAAGCAATATATATATATATATATATATTGTACTTGATTCTTCTCACCAAGTTTATTTTCTTTTAGAATTTTTTAAAATTAATTTCAAGTATTTATAATTTTTTTATATATAATGTATGATTCTCACTAAGATGTCATTATTACCATATATATAATAATGATTAAGATTAAGACTTGTATTAATTTTATTTAAAAAATAACTAGTTTATCAATTTTGTAATGTCAGCTTATTAAATTTATATTTAGATTTCTCCATTGGAAATCAATATGTATTTGTCTCAATAGATTAGTAGTCATATTTTGCGTTGAGCTTGAGGTAAGAAATGACATTGAAAAATTGTTTCATTCAAAATATGTCATATTTATATCCAAATATGAAGATACTACTTATTAAAATATTTGTTCGATTAATGTTAGAAGGGTAACATAATGAAAAATAAGTTTTTCAAGGTTTGAACAAATATATTTGGAGAGTATATGTAAGCTTCATATATTTATTTTCTTACACACTGCTACTTAATTGTAATTCATTTTTATTTTAATAAAGTTTTATTGACAATAACAAGTGTATATACAAAAAAATAATTATAAATATATATATAAGCTCCTTCTATAAACACTTAAATTATATATCTATATATGTCTATACTTGAATTTATGTTTTAATACTTAACTTAAAAAATAAAATTTCTGTCCTAAACATATTTGAAACTAAAAATAAGAGTGATAAAATGAATAATAAATTGATTATTGACATGTAAGAGTGACCATTGTAATTTAATTAATGATCTTTTTATTAGTAGTGTTTGCATTAATCTCGGCTCAATGAACTCGGTGGTTGCTTCCATTATTTGAGCTGCATCTTTATAAGATAGATTAACTAAACTTAATTTTCTAAAAAAGAGTTTTTGATTGATTGTGATAGTTTTGTTGGAACAACTTCTCAGTAGGCGACTAATGCTTCCTGTTTACGACTAGTTTCCAATATTCGTCGACATGGTGTTGAGTTAAACTATATCGTGTGAGAAGATCTTATGAGAACCCTTTCAATAGATCTGATGAAGACTGCGGATGGCTTAGCATCCAGGTGGGCTGATATGGCTGTGGCAAGGCAAAGAGCAAATGTGACTATTTCTTTGGTTGGCTATGCAAAGAGAGGCAAAGATAGTTCTCCTCATATTTCTTTCAATTTTCAAAGTTATTTCATGTCTGAAGTTTTTCTCTTAGAAATAAATATTTTGTTCTTATTAAAAACATCATTATAAGATTAAGATTCATAATATTCTTGTCTAAAGAATAATATTTTTTTTATAAATAAAACGAGACTAGCACAATCTCACATATTATATCTCTAGTCAAGTTTGTAATATCAACTCATTAAATTTATATTTGTATTTGCGCGCCATTGAAATTTGAGTAAAAATGAATATGTATTTATTTTAATAGACTTTGGAATAATTATTGATGTAATAAATAGTCATATTTTGGGTTGACTTTGATGCAGAGTCGGTCTCAAGTTTTTGGCTGCCTTAGAAATTAAATAAAGTTTATGTTTTTGTTATTGCACACTTAGGTATAATATTAAAAATTGACAAAAAAAAATAAAATTGATTTTCGTGAGATGAAATAAAAGTTTTACTTAAATCATTAAGCTACAATATGTTAGGTTTAAAAAACTCATAAACTTATTTATATATTTTATAAAATAGGCTGCCCTGTTCCAGGGCCGGCCTTGGGGTAAGCCCAGCAAGCCCTTGGGCTAAGTCAGCCCATTCTTCGGGACAGTCCAATTATTAAAATTAATAAGATATTTTTATTAAATTTGTTATAATTTTAAACAAAAAGTGGTGTAACTTAATGGTGAAAGTTAAGTATTTAAAATGTTTAGTTGATTGTGAGTTCAAATCTCATTAAAAGCTATTTTTTTAATCCATTTTTAAAATAGACTTAGGGCAACAATATTTTTTATCTTTATTTTTACCCGAAGCTGGGGCAGCCAAATCTCAGGACCAACACTGCCTAACCCGAGGGCTTGCCGGGCTTATCCCAGGGCCGGGGTCTGCCCTGCCTTGATGTAAGAGTGACATTGAGAAGATTATTTCATAAAAAAAAAAAATAACATATTGAGACATAAAAGATAAGATCCATTAAAACACTTTTAAGGAAAAGTAACTCTAACCTAATGAATAATATATATGTTCTCTTTTTAAGAAATTTGAGTTATATGTTTGTAATCTTAACTAACTAATTAACTTTTGTATTTAGGTTCGAAAAAATTGTTTGGAGGGTATATTTAAGCTTCATATATTTATTTTTCCTGCTTTGTAATTCATTTCTATCTTAATAAAGTTTTATTGACAAAAACAAGTGTATATATATAAGCTCCTTCTAAACTTATTTTCTAATAAAGAGAGTTATTTTATTTTAGAGATAAAGAACTTATTTTGATTGATTTTGATCATTTCGGTTGGAACTTCTCTGTATGTTTCCTGTTTACAACTAATTTTTAATCTTCGTCATGACGTTGAGTTCAACTTTATCGCATGGGAATATCTTATAAGAACCCTTTCAATGAATCTGATGAAGAATGCATATCACTTAGCATCTAGGTGACCACTTTGATTGGGGGCTTACATGCATAGACCATCTCTCTTTCTTTGGTTGGCTATGTGCAAAGGGAGGCAAAGCTTTTTCATGCCTAAAGTTTGTTTTAAAATTAAAATGTATAATGTATGATCTTCACTCAAATGTCATTATTAAAATTTTGAAGATTAAGACTCATATTAATTTTATTTAGAAAATACACAATTACTTTTAAATAAAATGATATATAGCAAAATCTCACCCTTATATCTCTAGTATATATATCAATTTTGTAATGTCACTCATTAAATTTATATTTGATATACCTCTAATGGAATTCGTGTGGAGTTTAAATCATTATGTATTTATTTCCATAGACTAGTAGTCATATTTTGTGTTAATCTTGATCATATAAGAATTTTGTTTCATTAAAAGTAATATATCAATGTATGAAAATACTACTCATTAAAATATTTTTCGGTTGTTAAGATGGTAACTCCAACCTAATGAATAATATGTTCTCTTGTTACGAAAAATGAGTTTTTAATGGTTCGGAAAAATATGTTTGGAGGGTATATATTTAAGTTTCATATATTTGTTTTTCATTCATTTTTAATTATTTGAATAAAGTTTTCTTGACAAAATCAAGTGTATTTACAATAAAAATACAAACTCCTTCTATATATATATATATATATATATATATATATATATATATATATATATATATATATATACTTGAATCTATGTTTTAATACTTAACTTAAAAAATAAAAATTTGAACATATTTAAGTAAATCTAAATACTATATTTTGAAATGAATAATGAATAGATTTGATGTCAATTTCTAGAATGAGATTATGTTTATCATTTTTGTTAGTGATATTAATGTTTATTTTGTTATACTTAAGTGTTAACATTTATCTTTTACATGTGTTGTCCAAAACAAAAGACAGAAATGTCCATTGCATCACAATCAAAACATTTGCTTTGAGAGTGGAATAGATTGTTGGGTTAATTGAAAAAACCTTATATCTCACACTTATATATAGATTTTATTATATTAAAACCTGTATCGTATCAAGTCTTATATTCGTCGAATTTGAATGTTTTTATGTTCAAATGGATAGGTATAACGAATAGATAGATCAAAATGATTTGAATGCTCATCCCAGTACTTGAGATGATGCAAAGAGAGTTTACAACCTTTTAAATGTCACATTCTTTTCACATTTTCAAATAGCTTTATGCATATATATTTTGTAATTTTAGTTTCTTAATAACTTTGTATTTGGGTTTGACAAAATAGATCTTCAGGATATATTTAAGCTTCAAATACCTATTTTATTGTAAGTTGCTTGTAATTCCTTTGTATTTGAATAAAGTTGTATTGGCAAAAAAGAAATCTATATATAAGAGAATATAAGCTTCATCTATATATAAACTTTTTTTTAATTTCATATATATGTATTGAATCTATGTTCAACTAGAAAAAAAAATTCAATATGTCATTGAAGTATAAATATATATATGAACATCAATTAAAATTAAAAGTGTTTTGAAATGAGTAATGAATAGATGCAACGCCAATTTCTAAAATAAGTTTATATTTGTCGTAAATAAATCAATGATCATATTAATCTTCATTTCGTTATACCTAAATTTGTGGGCGCCTCACATTTCGCTAACCTATTTTGTATTAATTCTATTCATTTAAGTATATTAATTTGTCTCCTCCCGTTTTGTAAATCTATATATTTATTTTTTCTTTCTCCGTGATCCACACGTTTCGCTAACGGTAATAAAAAATTATCAATATGAAAAATTGACAATATTAGATATACTAACAATTACTAAATATATTATTTCATTTTATCATACAAATTTTTTATTTATTTTTTAAAAAAATACTTAAAAATATATATATAAACAATAATGATTATTATAATAATTAAGAGAATTTAAACTAGAATCTGAATATTAGATCCATATAAATGTAAGATTTGATTGCATTGGAATTTGTATGCAAGTTAGTTGACATGGAAGCTATATATATATGTCATCACTTCAATTATTAAATAAAAAAATAAAAAATTAATAATTAATTAAATAAATAATGTTTTTAATAATTAAATAAAAAAAAAAATAGTTTCTAAAAGTTAGCGCTCCTGAAATGAAAAACTTTCTAAAAATAGAGGGCATTTTGGTCTATAATAAATATCTCCCATAGCTAGGGCTTTTTCACGACCCCCCTTTATAAACCAAAGTCTCACTCTTTTCTTCGACAAATCATCCGTCCACCGCCGACGGTGTTTTTTCTCATTTCTCCTTTACGATCACATCCACCACTCTTCAGCAGATCGCGCGTTCTAGCTATCTCTCTCTCTCTAGATCTTGAATCATCGTCACCACGGATATGATGTCCGACAGCAGGGTAACAATTACTTTAATCTATGACTGTTTTCGTGTCTTTTTTTCTCTAGATTTCTTCATTTGAGATGAATTTTTTCTGATCTAGGGTTCAAACTCGGTAGACATGACGGTGACCGGAGAATCTCCGGACATAGTTTCTTCCGACGTCGAAAGCAGTAGTAACGTTAAGATCTGCAGCGACTGTTATACAAGCAAGACGCCTTTCTGGAGAGCTGGACCGGCCGGTCCAAAGGTCCGCCGATCATTTGTTTATTCATATGTATCTATATATATATAATATAATGTTTTTGGGTTATGTTTTTTGATAATTGAATTTGGCATGCAGTCATTGTGTAATGCTTGTGGGATTAGGAGTAAGAAGAAGAAGATTGATGTTTTAGGTTTGAACAAGAACTCGATGATCGTGAAAAAGAAAAAGGCGGCGCCGGCGATGAAGAATGAAGGAGGTGAAAAAGAGTGTTGCGATTCTTGCAAATCATCATCGGGAAAATCAAAGGTGATTAAGCTATGGCCGAAAATGGGAGAAGTAGAGAAAGCTGCCGTCATATTGATGTCCCTATCATGGGGATCTTTTGATTCATTTATGAATTTTAATTAGACTAATGTTGTTTGTCTGTCTGTTGTCTGTTGTCTCTGTGTGTGTGTGAGAGAGAAGGGAATAATTGTCAAATTGTTTTTTTTTTCTTTTCATTTTTTACAAGAATAATGTTTTGTTAACTTTAATCATGTTTTGGTTTAGACTTTTGATTGATGATTCTATAAATTTGTTTTGTGGGTCTTTTTAACTTTCAGATTTCTTTTCTTTTTATGGGTTTAGTAGATTGTATTGATATTCAACTATGATTTCATTAGTTTTAGCTACTCTAGACTCTTTTGTTTTAATATTTTAATTTAAACCTTATTCATAAGATAAAGGGTGATTGGGATTAATCAACAAAAGAAGAGGCTCAGTTATTAGGCTGATCTAATTGTTATTTTTATTTTTGAGGTATAAACCTATGATCAATTGTATATTATAAGTTATATATATGTTATTGTGATTTAGTTTGAAGTATACAAATTATATATATAATAGGATTTGAAGGTATATTTAAGTTTCAAAAACCTATTTTTCTTACATATTGCTTGTAATTCTTTTTAATTTTATTGGCACAAAAAGTGTACTTTAATATATGTTCAAATACATATAACTTAATTAAAAGAATTGTACATTTCATTGAGGTATAAATATAAATATGAACATAAATAAAAATGTTTTGAAATGAATAATGAATAGATGTGAAGTCAATTTCTAATGATGTTTGTCACATACTTTAGTCATATCACTCCTCATTTTGTTATAACTAAATGTTTGTATTTTCCTTCTCCATTGTTCTCCATGACCTCACATATCTCGTTAAACTATTTCATATAAAAAATGTTACTCATTACATTACATTGGATTGGATTGAAATGTTATTCTCTCACACTTTGTTAACCTATCACGTAATGATGTTAATGAAATACTATTATGTACCTAGATGTTTGTATTTTTCTTCAACATTGTTCTCCATGACCTCACATATCTAGTTAACTATTTCATATAATCGATGTTACTCATTACATTACATTGGATTGGATTGAAATGTTATTCTCTCACACTTCATTAGCCTATCACGAAGTGATGTTAATGAAATACTATTATGTACCTAGATGTTTGTATTTTTCTTCTCCAATGTTCTCCATGACCTCACATATCTCTTTAAACTATTTCATAGAATCGATGTTACTCATTACATTACATTGGATTGAAATGGTATTCTCTCACACTTCATTAGCCTATCACATAGTGATGTTAATGAAATACTAGTATGTACCTAAATGTTTGTATTTTCCTTCTCCATTGTTTTCCATGACCTCACATATCCCGTTAAACTATTTCATATAATCGATGTTACTCATTACATTGGATTGGATTGAAATGTTGTTCTCACACACTTCATTAGGCTATCACGCAGTGATGTTAATGAAATACTATTGTGTATGATAGTGATATTAACGTTAATCGTTATATTACTGAAATATTTGTCGTTTCTGTTTCCGTGATCCACACGTTTAACTAATTTAGTAGTAAAAAAACTAATTAACATCCAAATTGATAATATCAGATATATCTAAAAATATTCATTTTGTTATAAATATAGTTTTTCATTTGTGATTTTGATGAAATACAGCCTTAATATATATATGATTAAGAGAATTTTAAAAGAACAGTATTTAATATTAGATCCATATTAAATGAAAGATTTTCTTGTAGATGTTAGTTCAATTATTAAATAAAATTAAATATGTATATTTTAATGATTAAATTAAAATACTTTAAAATAAACAATACAAAATAATTTCTTGGCGGCATAGCTGCTACCAAAAATTGATCAAAACTGGAGGGCATTTTGGTCAATACGCAGCCGCTAGGGCTTACTCCCAACTCCTTTATAAAGCAAAAGTTTTACTCATTTTTTCTACAGATCGTCGTCCACCGCGGTTGTTGTTTTTCTTCTCACTTGTCCCTTCGCGTTTACGATCCGATCAAAGTTTTGCTCTTTTCTCTCTCTAGGGTTGTTTGATCGGATCCGATCGCTTGTTGACTTAGCTTGATCTTGAATCATGGAGATGGTTGTATCCGATAAGCAGGTACCCACATTAATCTCTAGCTGTTTTCTTCGTTTTTAGATTCAAGATTGCTTATTTGATTTGAATTCTCTGTCTAATCTAGGTTTCAGATTCGGTAAACATGATCGCCGTCACGTCTCCGGTAGTTTCTTCCGACGAAAACGTCACTAATGTTGCTAGAATCTGCGGTGAATGCCGTACAACCAAGACTCCTCTCTGGAGAAGCGGTCCATCCGGCCCTAAGGTCCGATCATCAGATCAGATCATTTCTGTTTTTCTTCATATAACTTATTTGAAAACGATTTTGATTTATGATTAGTATATATCTCGTGCAGTCCTTGTGTAATGCTTGTGGGATAAGGTGTGTGAAGAAGAAAAGAGATCTTCTAGGTTTGAGCAGGAAACCGACCAAGAAAAAGGCGGCGGCTCCGGGAAAGGCGGTGGCTCCGGCGAAGGCAGTTAGGTCAAAGAAGGACAAGGCAAGTACTTCCGGTGAATCTGTGGGAAGTGATGAAGCAAAGAAAGAAGAAAGGGTGAAGAGGGAGCCGGCGGATATGTATTCGACGACCGATGAAGTAGAGATCGCCGCCTTAATATTGATGTCCCTCCGTCACCGTTAAGATTTAAATCAAATGACTATGTTGTAGTTTGTTTATTGTGTTTGTTGTTTGTTTGTTTGTTCGTTTGTTTGTGTGTGTGTGAGAGAGAAATGGATAATTAGCATGATGTTTTATTTTCTTTTAAGAGATTATAATGTTGTCTTCATTTTATGGAGTTATCTGGTTTAGATCATTCTATAAATTGATTTTAATGGTAGAATCTAAGTTATTAAATTTGTGTTTTTGTTTAGTATCTATTATAGATCCTTAATTCAATTGTATTGACATGTAATTGTTATTTAAGGGATTATAATATTGTGTTTTTTTTATGGAGTTATCTTGGTTTTAGATCATTTCTTAAATTTATTTTAATGGTAGAATCTAAGTTGTTAAATTTGTGTTTCTTTTTTATTATCTATTATAGATCCTTACTTGTATGGGGATGTAATTGGTATTGACATGGAACGACTTGTTCTTCCAACAAGTTTTTAAGTTTAATACATTAATAGATTTTATTGTTTGTTTTTAAGAAATGAAAATTGTTTTATGAAAAAATGGGTTTAATTTGTGATTGACTGAATTTTGTTATAATAGTTGAAAAATAAATTTTATAAAGTTAAAGTTTTCATATTTTAGTTGATAACTTAATTGATTAGATTGATGAAAGAAATATGATGTTAGATTTTTTTTTATAAAGAAAAGATCACTTAAGATCTAACTTCTAAGGGTTCTTTAACTTTTTTATATTGCATTAGTTTAGCATATTCAATCCATTTAAAATTATAAATCATTGAATTGAGTGATGCAAATTTGATATCTTTACATTTGTGATTGTGACTAAGGTTTGTAAATATATGTATATAAGTATATATGATTTATTTTCTCTAATACATTGGGAAAGGTTACATACTATGGTTTTTTTTTTATAGAAAATGAAAATAAGTGAGACTGATTTCTCATTCTTCTTCTTCTTCTGCCCCCAATTGAAAAAAAATTCTTCATTTATATTTAAGAGGAGGTGTTTTATTCCAGTGAATTTAATCCTATTAATTAAGAGATATAAAGAGAGAAAAAAAAATCCAATGAATTAAGAAACTTATAATGTTTTTAAAATAAAATGAGTTGAGGAAATAATTATGCAGTAAAAAGTTACAAAAAGGGTGCAAAATAATATAAAGTGTTAATCTATTCAAATGATTAATAATTGATCAGTTACTCAAAAAGCTTAATCAAATTTATTAACTGGCAGCATAAAAACAAAATTACTACTTTAATTTGTATTAGAATGATATGCTGATTAATATTTTAACATTAATCTATACAGTGTTAATCTATTCAAATGATTAATAATTGACCAGTTACTCAAAAAGCTTAATCAAATTTATTAACTGGCAACATAAAAACAAAATTACTACTTTAATTTGTATTAGAATGATATGCTGATTAATATTTTAACATTAATCTATACAGTGTTAAATCTATTCAAATGATTAATAATTGACCAGTTACTCAAAAAGCTTAATCCTGGCAGCAAAAAAACAAAATTACTACTTTAATTTGTATTAGAATGATATGTTGATTAATATATTAACATTATATATGTACCTGTTTTATTTCATTATTGAACAAGTTAATTTGATGACAGAATAATTATGGCAATGACACATTACAAATATATCTAAATGTGAATTTAATACCCTATGATTGATTCTTGACTACCTTACCCAAATCCCTAGGAATATCTATTATGTTAATTGATTGAAAAAAGTAGAATAAAAAATGTTTGACATATAGATTATATGGTCAAAATGATGAAGAGAGATGTTATTTACTCATCTTAAATACTATGATTAAATAAAATTTTAAGATGAAAGTAATTGAAGTGTGACTTAACAATATTACTACATGAAAGATTTAATCCAAATATTTTTGAAGTAAAATCTTATTTCAATAGTTACATACTGAAATTTAAATTTACTACGCACTCAATTTAAAAACATGGAAAAAGACAAGTATATATATATATATATATATATATATATGTGTGCATATATATATATATATATAAAAAACTTTGTTCGTGTTTGCAAAATTCCAAAATACAATATTAAGAAAATTATTTGATTAAAATATTTTGCACAGTTTATAATGTTACATCACATTTTTTTATATAAAATACAAACAAAATAACATTGAAAATTTTGACAAAACCATTTGAACCGAAACATAAAGTTAATGGTATGCATATTTGTAGTTTTTTTATTTAAGAAACTAGCATCCTTTCTATAGTGATCATACTTTCATTTTAACTTAACGTTTTAAGTATGAACCAACTTGTAACTTTTTGACAATTGAATTAAGCTTTAATGAGTTTTGTGGGTTGTTTTTTTGTTATAGTCTAAGTTATGCTTTGAATTTAAACCTTGCAGGGTAAATTTTTATAATAGTACAATTATTTAGCTGGTTTACTGCTGAAAATTTTCAAAGAAAAGGTTTTAGAGTAGTCAGTTGATAATTGTTCTTAGATATAATAAGCTGAATTGGAGCATATTTTATTTAACTCTTGTGGTAAGATAAAAACTGACCAATTCTATTTATAACATGTCGAAACCGAATTAGACATTTTTCGCCAAATCAACTGTTCAAAGTTTTTGAAAAACACCAACGATTGGGATTCTTTGACGACAAAACCAACTCAATTACACCATAGTTTTTATGTCCATAAATTTGTAATTTAATTATGCTCATTAACTTTGTACGTAATTTCGACTTCTCATTCTTCTTCTGCCTCCAATTGAAAAGATTTTTCCATTTATATTCAAGAGAAGATGTTTTATTCTTCTTCTTCCTTTCTTCTTCAAAATTGGAAATGGCAAAGAGTTTAATCCATTAATTAAAAGATATAAAGAGAAAAAAATATCCAATGCATTAAAAAACTTATAATGTTTTTACAATAAATGAGTTGAGGAAATAATTATGCAGTAAAAAGTTACAAAAGAGGGTGCAAAATAATATAGTGTTAATCTATTCAAATGATTAATATTGAGTTACTCAAAAAACTTAATCAAATTAATTAACTGCCTACACAAAAACAAAATTACTACTTTAATTTGTATTAGAATGATATAATGATTAATATTTTAACATTATATATGCACCTGTTTTATATCATTATTGAACAAGTTTGGTGACAGAATATCTAATTTGTTAATTGATTGAAAAAAAAATGGTTGGAATATAGTATATATGATCAAGAATTAAATGGTTGGAATATAGTATATATGATCAAGAATTAGATACCAAAATTTAAATTCATTGCTAACTCAATGATAACAACATTGTAAAAACGGTAAATATATATGAATTTGATTCGTGTTTGCAAAATTCCAAAAAAATATTTGGCTAAATTGTTTTGCCCAATTTGTAATTTTAAATAAAATAACTTGGAAATTTTGACAAGCTTTTGAACAAAACATAAAGTCAATGGTAAGTATATTTGTCATAGTTACGATCACTTTCATTTTAGTTGAAGAACGTTTTAATAAGAATTAATCAGTAACTTTTGATCTCTTAACCATTACTTTTGACAATTGAACAACCTCGTTTTTTTATTACAGTTGAGTCACGCTTTGAATTTAAACATGACAAAATAGTACAATTATATATTTAGTTGGTTTACTATTGAAAATTTTAAATGAAAAAGTTTTAGAGTAGTAAATGGATAATTGTTCTTAACTATAATTAAGGAGGATAATAAGCTGAATTGGAATCGATTTTATTAATTTAACTCTTATGGTAAGATAAAAAAAAAATGATCAAATCTATTTATAACCTATGAAATCGAATTGGACAATTCTCGCAAACCAACCGTTCAAAGTTTTAGAAAAATCAACATGAATGATTGAGACTTATTGAAGAAACCGACGAAACCAAATCAATTACACCCTAGTTTTTTATGTCCATAAATTTGTAATTTAATTATGCTCATTAATTTTGTATTTGGGTTAGACACAATTTAATAGAATATTGTTCAAACTTTAAGAATTCACTCACTACCTTACATTCATTCTACTAATTGAGCTAGATTAACTTTTAAATGTATATTTATTCTTGAATTCAAATTCAAATTCAAAATAAAATAAAATAAAGTTACATTTATAAACACTTGTTAGCAAAATAAAATCATATATAAAAAGGAAATATAAGCTAATTTATAAACACTTTTAAAATGTATATACATTTCTATATTTGAATTCATATTCAAATATATAAATAAATATTATTTTACACATTTAAACATAAAAAATGTAAAATATTTTTAAATATTAGTCACTCGTCAGTCGTCGTGGAAAGAGAAAGAGAAAGTAATAGATTTTTTATTTATTTTTTAATTAGGTTATTGGGCTGCGCTGGGCCTGGCCCATGGGCTCGCCACTAGGGCCGACCAAAGTGTTAATTTGTCTTTTCATTGTCCGTGGACCGTGACACATCACATGCGCTAACCTATTTTTGTGGTAAAAATAAGTAATTATTTCTTTGCTTATTTTTTATTTAGAAAGTTTGGTGAAATGTTATTTTAAAAAATATTGATGTTTTAAATATCTATTATTTTCTTAACTCTAGTTTATTTGATAAATTAATAAACCCTTATTAAAGAAAAAACATATATATAAGAATAAAATATGTTAATTATTCTTTATTTTATATTCAAATCCAAATATAAAAAAAAAAAAAAACAATTGAACTAGGTTTAGTTTTAAAATCTATAAACATTTAATACATCGTCAAGAATCTTACTAAAAAAATTTAAAATGTGAAATATTTTAAATACTCAAAACTATTTTTTGAGCTTTTAAATAAGTTATATCTTACATATAAAATATATTATGAAAATAAATTATATTATAAAAAAATATTAAATATTTGTGTTTGTAAACACTAAAATTTGACACACCTAACTTATATAAAAATTGTAAAAAATTCTGAGCTATTAAAATGATTTTATAAAATTATGAACTCATTAATGGATAAAAATAAAAAATATTTTGAAAAAATATTATATCCATTAAATTCAAAATAGTTAAAATTAAAATGAAAATCAAATAATTATTTTAAATAAATTGTGTATCCTTTAAATCAAAAATAACTATAAAAAAATTTATAATTTGGGGATGGTGTATTCAAAATTCAAACATAATTAAAAATTAATGGTCTAAATAAATAAAATAATTATTTGAAAAAAATGTTATAGTTATATAAATCTCTAAAGAGTTAAAAATTAAGGGCCTAAACAAATAAAATAATTATTTAGAAAAATGTTATAATTATTTAAATCCCAAAATATTTATAAATAAAACCCTAAACTATACAAAATAATAAATACAACCAACCAAAATAAATTTTATGTTTATTTTTCTTCTTCAAGGACGTCAACAACAGATAAGGCATAAATATAATTTTTCACCTAAATAGGGGATAATTTTGCTTATTCTAACCTAAGCCACAATTCTACCCTAGGGTTGCAAATGAGTCAAGTCGTTCGTGAGCCACTCGCAAATTGCTCGGTCAAAGCTCGACTTGAGCTTAACTTTAACCGAGTTCGAGTCGACTCGTTTATTATTCGAGTCGAACTCGAGCTCATATAAAGTTTGCTCGATGGCTTATCGAGCTTTTTCGAGCCTTATAAAATATAAATATTTTTATTTATTTAATATTAAAATTTTACACAATATTTTTTTTTATTTCCCTCTCTTCAAAGTCCAATATGAAGGCTCATAATCCTAAAATAAACCATAATTCCTAATATATCGTTCATTCATCATATTCTACGTCACTCTTCATTTCTTTTTCTTCTTCATCAGTTACTTTACATATTCTTCTTCTTTAGTTATTCTATTAAGTTATTCTTCTTTTTCAATAACTCTTATCTCTTCTTCTTTAGTTTTTTTTTCTTCTTTAGTTATTATTATTCTTAAATTACTCTTATCTCTTCTTCTTTAGTTTTTATATACTCTTATTCAGTTTTCACAATTTCTTTTTCTCTTCATCTCTTCTTTTTCTTCTTCTTTCTTCAATTTTCACATCTCATTAATTCACAAAATCCTATTAGTAATTAAATTTGTTTTAACTTTTTTTTTATAGTTATTGTTTTTACTTTTAGATAATTTTGATTTATTTTGGTTTTAAGTAAATCTAGCGACAAAGAAAAAAAGTAAACAACTATTTTATTAGTTAACATCGTTGAGTTAGTCTTTTTCCTTCTTTTCTTCATGTATTAGGAGAAATTTATGTTTATACAGATAGAGTTGAATAAATATAAAAAAAAAACAATCAATTGAAAAATATGATTGATTGAGTATAGAAAAATGTCAGACAAACAATATTAGTGATTTATGATAAATAAATAAAAAAGGATTAATATATTATAAATAGTAATGCAAGAGATAAATAAATATTAATATATTATATAATAAAAATAAATATTAGGGATATAATAATTAATATGTTATATATAATATTAAAAAGATAAAAAAAATTAATATATTATATATTATATATAATAAAAGTAATACTAAGTATGTAATAATGATTATATTGTATATAATACTGGAAGAGATAAAAAAATGTTAATATATTATATATAATAAAAGTATATAATATTGAAAAATATTAAAAATAAATAATTTATTATATATAATTCAATGTTTGTTCAAGTTTTCGAGTCGAGTTTGTATGTAATATAGTCGAGTCGAACTCAAGCTCAAATTTATAAGCTCGTTCAAGCTCGAATTCAAATCGAGCTAATAAATACTTAATTGAGTCGAGTTCGAGCTCCAACAAGCTTGAGCTCGTTGCAACCCTATTCGACCCTAAACGGATATAATTCAGCTGAAGAAAAGACAGAAAACCATAAGCCATTAATGGTTTTGTCTAAAATACAACCGCCTTATCCACTTGTTTGATTAGGACCGGCTATGAAAAGAACCTTAGACTTCCTATAACAAATCCTCCATTAAAGACAAGAGCTTCAAGATTTCTTCAAACAAAAACAAGGTGATTAGAGGTAGTTCTAACTCACCCAAAAACTGTAAATACTTCTAGGAGTTTGTTGTAATTGACTGAGTCTTCAATCTTCTTCTAATACAAATTCCAAACAAATTTAAATTTTTATATACGTGTGTACACAATAAAACCCGCTCAGTTTGTAGGATTCACTTTAGAAATTTTTGCGAAGGGAATCAATTTTTACGTGATCAAAAATTAACGTTAAAAACAAGACTTTATATACGACTTCATAACTTACCATCTAGTTGAATATGAGAAGGATTATAATATTTAATGGGAAGTCGTCGTAGATCTATTTAGAGTTTTTTCGATTTTTATCAACCTCACAACTATAAAGTCGTCACCTAATTTTTTAAAACTAAGAAATATTTTAGGTGCATGCACACCATAAATATAGATTTATTCAAGTTCGGTGCTTGGTTATGTGTGGGAAATAGCTCACGAGTTATGTTTTAAAACATAGTTTACACTTTACATTTTTTTATTTTTGGTTTTGATTTTATACTTTTATATTTTAATTTTGTTATATTCTAATATTGTATTTTAGTTTTGCTAACCTAGGATCAAAGAAAACATAAACTTACCACATACAAAAAAAAATAAGAAAATAAAACCTAAGAAAACGAGAAAAATATATATAAAAAAAACTATATTAAAAAAAAAAGGTGCTGACTAAGTTCCTCGGTCGTGGCATCGACAGTAACAAGGAAGCGGTCTTGATTCCACAGTCGAATGAAGAGTAGCAGCAAGGGAAGGCTTGATTCCTCGGTCGGATGTAAGTTGTGCTGGGAAACAAGGTCTTAAGCGTCAATGAAAGGTCAATGAAAGATGAAAAAGCATATGAGGCGGCATTGGGCCCTTTTCTTGGCCGGACGACCCTAAAATCCAAATAATACGACTAAAAAGAATCTGAAACTAAAAAGAATCTAAAATATGTTTGGGTTTAAATGTTTAATATACAAAATAAATACTATGAAGGCAAGAAAAGCATAAAATAGAATCAAATTTAAAGAAAATGACCAAGAGATTATTTTTTATTTTATTTCGGTCAAGTTGTTTTAGTTTGATTATAGATTATGTTGTTCTATTTTATTTAACATATTACACACTATTTACAAGTTGTTATGCAAAAAATAAGTCAAAAGAATAAAATCAAGAATCAAACAAAATTAAAGAAACGAAAACAAGCATGCATTCATAATTTAGAATAGCAATTGAAATAGATAAAAAGAGGGGATCAAGAAATCCTTACATTGGAGATGGAGTTAATGATCCGAAAAATCATAAGTGCAACTGTGCAAGATCCTTATGCAAGATTTTTTTAGACCAAATCACACTAGTTTGGTACTTTTGCTTAAGGATGAAATGGAGACTCTTTGGTTAGAATGGAGAAAATAATTGGGCAGTTTAAGTGTGAATAATGAAAGCTTGAGTGTTTATTAGTTTTTTTTTTCGGTTGGTGTGTTCCGTTTGTGTGAGGTTTTTTGGGTGTGGTTGTTTTTCTTCTCCGTCGGTGTCATTTTTTTCACGGCCTTTGGCTATTATTACACTCATAAGAGTCATCTATATATACATATATATAATGATGCTTAATTTTTAAAGTGTCCGGATTGCTGAGTCGAGAGTTATGGTTAATTTGGATATATATGTGAGAGTAAATAGATACTTGGGTCGGATTGTAGGTTGATCCGCTCATAAACTTAAAACAGTTAAAAATAAAATTAAAAATGCTATATGTATATTTTGAACTTGTAACCTAACAAAATAAATATAATCTTTTAACCAACTAGGCTATAACAAATTATATTTTAAATTCAACACCAAAATAGATGAACGCGTGACATTTTAACAGTATAAGTTCAACTTTTTAATTAACTAATCTATATATATATATATATAATGATGCTTAATTTTTAAAGTGTCTGGATTACGGGTCGAGAGTTGTGGTTATTTGAATATATATATGTGAGAGTAAATGGATATTTGGGTCGGATTGTGGGTTGACCTGCCCATAAACTTAAAACGGTTAAAAATAAAATTAAAAATATTATATGTATGTTTCGAACTTGCAACATAACAAAACAAGTACAACCTTTTAACCAATTAAGCTAATAACACTTCATATTTTAAATTCAATACCAAATTAGATGAAGGCGGGACATTTTAACAATATAAGTTCAATTTTTTAACAAACTAATCTCTATGTATATAATGATGTTTAATTTTTAAAGTGTCCGGATTGTCAGGTCGAGAGTTGTGATTAATTTGGATATATATGTGAGAGTAATGGATACTTGGTTTGGATTGTGGGTTGATTCGCCCATAAACTTAAAACGGTTAAAATAAAATTTAAAATATTATATGTATGTTTCGAACTTGCAACCTAACAAAACAAGTCCAACTCCTTAACCAACTAGACTAATAACACTTTATATTTAAAATTCAACACCAAATTAGATGAACGCGGAACATTTTTACAATATAAGTTCAATTTTTTAACTAACTAATCTATATATATAGTGATTGGGATGTGGTTTACCGATGGATAATAGTCTGGTATCAAATGAAAATGGTTTAAAAAATATGAATCAAATATTTGATTGACCAAAGTGTGAGGTCACGATGTTAAATATTAAAAAATATGAATCAAATATTTGTTTGACCAAAGTAAAAGTGTAAGGTTACAAGATGAGAAGTTTATTCGAAAAAAATATGTGATGAAATATATGAGAAGATAAGTTGTTTTACCGAAATGAATAAAATGTGGAATGAGAGCGTTTTATTTTTTATTATAATATATATTATTTGTGATTTATTAAAAAATTTAAACATGGAATACATATTATTATGCTTTATTAAATTTATTTTATTTAAATTGTTATTCGTGTGTATCGCACGAGAATCTTCCTAGTTGATTTAAGGTTGCTAAGTTTAATATTCTCAATTTTAGCCCTTTTGACTTTCCTTTTTTCAAGAAAAAAAATTATAAAATCAAATAAATATAGTCAAAAATAAGTTATTTATAACTACTAATAATATTTTTTAAAGTTCCTAATTGATATGTAATTCACTTCCAAAATGGTTTAATGTATGAGAGAAAGACAAAATCAATATTAGATATAATTTGTTAAAACTAATTTATAAACTAAGATTTATTTATTTCATCTAAAATCTATTTTAAAATCTTAAATCAATTTTGAAGTTTAATTGTAAAATATTTTTTCTCAAAAATAATTAAATATTGTGTTTAAAAATCCTAAGTATAATAATATTTGAACTATTATCATCTTATTATTATTTATATTAAAAAACTGAAATGAACTATTTTCAGACGATAAACAATAATTTTGGAATGAGCTCGTATATGAATTTTATAAAACAATAATTTTGGAATTTGTTAAAAATATAAAATATGTAATTGGAAAATGAAAAATGAGTGTCTACAGCCTAAGTTCATATGTCTTTATAAGGTTAATCATCTTTCAATTTAAAGATTGATAATTGATCTCAAGAGTGTTTAAAAACTTTTTTATCAAATCAATTGGATCAATTCACTCTAAATCTAAAAAAACTCGAATTTAATTTATTTATTTTTTAAAACGAGTTGTTATTCTCAAAAATCTTACAAACACATCTATATATATATAATATATATATATATATATATTATATATATATATATAGGTCGAAAGTCGTGGTTAATTTGAACATGTATGTGATAGTAAATTAATACTTGGGTCGGGTCATGGGCTGACCCGCCCACCCATAAACTTAAAAAATAAATAAAAAATGTGATATACACAAGTTTTAAACTTGTAACTTCACAATATAAGTTTAACATTTTAACCAATTAGGTTAATATAACTTTATATTTTAAAATAACTTCAAAATTGATGAACGTATGATGACATTTCTAATAATATAAATTCAATATTTTAAATAATTAAACTAAAAATATTTTAAATTCGTTTATAAAATTTATTATATATATATATATATATATATATATATATATATATATATATATATATATATATATATATATATATAGTTTCAAAATTGATGAACATATGACCTTTCTAATAATATAAATTTAAAATTTTATATAATTAAACTAATAATATTTTAAATTCGTTTATAAAATTTATTATATATATAATTGTTAGTCATATAAATTATATATTTATACATAAATGGTGTGCTAGTTAAGTGTTAATTCTACATAATAAAGATCGAAAGTTCAAATCTCACCCGGTGCAAATTAATTTGTAATAATTATAAAAGGGGATTAAGAAATATGTTGGTTGGTTGACGGAAGTTAGTTGGTAAGTGGGTGAGAAAAATATTGTTGTTTGTCGGAAATGAGTTGATAAAGTTCGGTATAGACAAGATGGTTGGGGAGAATATGTTGTATAACGAAAGTGAGTTGGTAAGTGGCTGAAATTAATATTGTTGTTTGTCGAAAATGAGTTGATAAAGTTCGATATAGAGAAGATGGTTTGGAAGAATATGTTTCCTAACGAAAGTGAGTTGGTAAATGAGTGAGAATAAAATTATTGGTTAAGCGAAGTGAGTTGATAAAAACTCGATAAAAAAAGATCGTTGGCTAATAAGGAATATATTGCTTGATTGACGAAAATGAGTCGGTAAATAGGCGATGATGAAATTGTTATTTTGTTTTTAATCGTACAAATGTACGAAAATCTTGCTTGTTCTAGATAGTGTTAAAGAATATTTTCTAATCAAAAAATTTAAAACTCTCGTGAAATTGTAATTAGTTTAAAATTTATGTAGGTTTCCTTAGGTGGATTAGTTTTAGTTCATATGAGGTTAGAAAAACTTTTTACATGTCCAGAAGTTGAATTGGGTCAAGAAATTTTGAATCTCGTTTTTTCCAGCAAAGCTTTGAACATTTCGTTGAGGCTCCGACCATGCCTATGGACATTGAATGACAACTTAAGAGTATGATAGTCATGTTCCAAATGGGGAGATGAAGTTGCATATGTAATTATTTCATGATTAAGGCCTCCTAAGGCAAAACCAAAACCCAAAACTTAAACTTGCAGTTTTGGTTCTTCCAAAGGTTGAAGCGAAAGTAGCTCGGCCAAAACTCTGCCTCATTCCCATAAGTCCCTCATGTGTCGCGACCATTCAACCTACGTGTCTCGTCCCGCGTTTAGGGGTGAGTATAATTTGGGTTTACCCAAACTCAAACCCAAAATATTAATTTGGGTTGGGTTGAGTATGGGTTAGGTTAGGGTTACCTAAATTATATAAATTTAATTTAATTCTCTATTATTAATTCAATATAAACTAATCAGCTTTTAACTGTAAGTCGAACACGTTTTTGACATATTTAACACATTTTTCACGCGTTTAACATGTTTTTAACATTTTTAACACGTTTTCACTCTCACAACACGTTTTTCACACGTTTAACACGTTTTCATATTTTTAACACGTTTTCACACTAATAACATATTTTTCATATTTTTGTCACGTTTAACACGTTTTTGACATATTTAATACATTTAACATGTTTTTGACAAGTTTAACACGTTTTTGACATATTTAACACGTTAACACAGTTTTCACGTTTAACACGATATTTTAACACGTTTAACATGTTTTTGATATGTTTAACACGTTTTTCACACGTTTAACAAGTTTTTCACATTTTTGGCATGTTTAACATGTTTTTGACATATCTGACAAGTTTTTCACACATTAACACGTTTTTCACATTTTGACACGTTTGACATGTTTTTGACATGTTGAACACGTTTAACACGTTTTTGGCTCATTTAACACATTTTTAGCACATTTAACACGTTTTAGTACGTTTAACTAGGGCTGCAAATGAGTCAAGCCGCTCGTGAACCGCTCGCAAGCTGCTCGGTCAAAGCTCGACTTGAGCTTGACTTTGACTGAGTTCGAATCGAACTCAAGCCGACTCGTTTATTATTCGAGTCGAACTCGAGCCCATATAAAGCTAGCTCGATGGCTTGTCGAGCATTTTCGAGCCTCAAAATAATTAAATATTTTTTATTTATTTAATATTAAAATTTTACACAATATTTTTTTTATTTCCCTCTCTCTTCAAAACCCAATATGAAGGCCCATAATCCTTAAAGTAAAACCCTAATTTCTAATATATAATTCATTCATCATATTTTACCGTCACTCTTCATCTCTTCTTCTTCATCAATATTCTACTGTCACTCTTCTTCTTCATCAGTTACTCTTCATCTTCTTCATCACTCTCATCTCTTCTTCTTCATCAGTTACTCTTCTTCTTCAAGTTACACATATTCTTCATCAGTTACTCTTCTTCTTCAATAACTCTTATCTCTTCTTCTTTAATTATTCTTCTTCTTATTTTTTAGTTATTATTCTTCATCAGTTACTCTTATCTTTTCTTCTTTAGTTTTTATATATTTCTTATTCAGTTTTCATAATTTTTTTTACTCTTCTTTTTTTTCTTCTTTCTTTAATCTTCACATCTCATTAATTTACAAAATCATATTGGTAATTAAATTTGTTTTAACTTATTTTATAGTTATTGTTTTTGCTTTTAGAAAATTTCTCATGTATTAGGAGAAACTTATGTTTATATAGATAGAGTTGAATAAATATAAAAAACACTGATTTTCAATTAATTGAGGATAGAAAAAAAAATCTACAAACAATATTAGGGATTTATGATAAAAAAAAAATATTAATATATTATATATATAATAAAAGTATATTATAAATAATATTGAAAGAGATAAATAAAGATTAATATATTATATATAATAAAAATAAATATTAGAGATATAATAACTAATATGTTATATATAATATTAAAAAGATAAAATAAATATATTGATATATATATATATATAATAAAAGTAAATACTAAGGAGGATGTAATAATGAATATATTGTAGAGGAGTGATAGAGATAGAGAATTTGGTAAGGAAATTTGGTGAGGGAATGACTGGCATCACCTTCATTGGTTGGAAAATGTAAGAGTGAGAGGAAAGAGAGAAATTATTTGATTTTTTCAGCAAATAAGATTATGCCAAGTCATTCTCTCACCAAATTTCCTCACCAAATTCTCTCAATTAATCATTTCTCTATATTATTGTATATAATATTGAAAAAGATAAAAAAACGTTAATATATTATATATAATAAAATTATATAATATATATAATATAAAAAAAATTAATCTATTATATATAATTCAATTTTGGTTCAAGCTATCGAGTCGAGTCGAGCTTTTGGGTAATATAGTCGAGTCGAACTCGAGCTCAAATTTATAAGCTCATTCGAGCTCGAGCTCGAGTTCGAGTCGAGCTAATAAATACTTAATCGAGTTAAGTTCGAGCTCCAACAAGCTTGAGCTCGGCTCGGCTCATTTGCAGACCTACATTTAACATGTTTTTCACGTTTTTGGCACGTTTTTCACATTTTGGGCACGTTTAACATATTTTTGACATGTTTAACATGTTTTTTACACGTTAACACATTTTGACAAGTTTTAACACGTTTTTGACATGTTTAATACGTTATTGGTACATTTAACATGTTTTTACGTTTTGGCACGTTAAACATGTGAAAAATGTATTAAATGTGTCAAAATGTGAGAAATGTGTTAAACGTGTCAAATGTGGAAAACGTGGATAATGTGTTAAATGTGTCAAAACGTGTTAAACGTGCCAAAAACGTGAAAAACATGTTAAACATGTTAAAAACGTATTAAATGTGTTAAAAATATGAAAAACATGAAAAATATGTTAAACGTGTCAAAACTGTTAAATGTGCCAAAAACCTGAAAAATTTGTTAAATGTATCATAATCATGAAAAACGTGTTAAACATGTTAAAAACGTGTTAAACCTGCCAAAAACATCAAAAATGTGTTAAACGTGTTAAACGTGTCAAAAACGTATTAAATGTGTCAAAAAATAAAAAACGTGTTAAACATGTTAAAAACGTGCCAAAACGTGAAAAATGTGTTAAATATATCAAAAATATGTTAAACGGATAAAAATGTGTTAAATGTGTCAAATACATGTTACATGAAAAAGTTTTAAAAAAATGGGTTACCCAACCCATATTAGTAAATAATATATGGGTTGGGTAAATTTAATTTGGGTTGAATATGGGTTGAGTAAGACGGGTTGGGTTTACCCGTTTGCTCACCCTATCCGCGTTGATCAGAGGCCAAACCGCCTTTACCTTGGTCTAGACCGCTCCCTCATAGGCTTAACGAACCGACAATCCACTTCACGCCCGATCAAAGGCCCTCTTAGGCTTGTTTGTTTGGTTTTTTAAATGGTTTAGATATTTTAAAAGTCTCAAACTATTTTAAATAATATATATATATATATAAAATGTCTTTAAATATTTTTATAATTGTAACACTCGGAAATTTCCTTTCTCGAAAAGCTAGTTTGAATTGTCTCAATTTGTGCGTTGAAAATCTTTTATTTAAAATATTTATACAAATATGTATTTTGATGTTTCAAAATTAATTAATTTTCTTTATTAATTACCCATAATTATTATGATTTAAAAGATTATTTTTTTTGATTATAAGGTAGTCAATGGATTTAAATTTTAAAATCAATAAAATATTTGTATATATATAAATAATTTATGAAAGATTCTATTGAGTTCGATGTTTGGTCTCACTTAGTAAATGACTTTCGCATTATATCATTTATACACGTTAAATAACGATTTCTATTCCATAAAATTTTAACTATTTCTTTTGAAATTTTTTGTTTTATTACATTTTATTTAATCACTTATTTTTTCATTATCTAAACATGTATCAATTTTTCTTACATTTAAAATTATAAAATAATATTTAAAAGTTAGTACATGTGATTGACGTAGAGAATTATAGAGTAAAGTACCTAAAAAATATATGTTTAGAATGTTATAATTTAAAAATAAATTCAAACATGCCTTTGTTAAAATATTTTTTTATGAAAATATTTTTAAAAGATTTTATTATTGTTTTATAATTTTTTGAATTTTTTAAAAATATTTTAAAGTTTCTAATTGATAAAAAATAATTATAATCAAAAGTTTCAGGTCGCGAAACAGGCCAAACGAGCAGATTTGGGCTTGATTCGGCCCGAAATCAACGGGCTTGGGTGCTTAGTCAATGTGGGAGTTAAATTCTTGGTCAATTGCGAGAATTCTTGGTCGCTCGTGGGATTCCTTGATCGGGTGTATGTTTCCTCAATCGGACACAGGATTCTTGGTTCGCCCTCAAGAACACCGTGCATGTTTTAAGATTTTTTCACAATCTTACATTCGTTGATCTAATGGTTTGGGGATCTTCATATCTTCATGCAGAACATATGTATAATTATATTTTTTTTTAAAATAATTAATATCAATTAAAAAATATTATTTTCTTTTATTATAAAAGTAAATTTTCGTACTATTTTAAAATACATCTTTGATATATTTAAACAACAGTGATTATATTTTGAGAATTTTAAAATAGTATTGTAGACCCATATTATATGTACGGATTGACATGGATATGTCTGTTCAATTATTAAAACAAAAACATCCTAAAATGAGTGAATTATTCATCTGTAAAGTCAAAATATACATTGATGAGGTGTATATCCAACCTTTTTAAAGGTCAATATTTTATTGCATCATTATTGTAACTATAATTATTTTAAAATTTGATAAAGTAAAAAAAAAAAAAATTAAAACTGAACAAAAATATATTTTAAAATCATGTACATACTACCAAATATAATTTGAACTTATTTGGTTGAGTTATTTAAATAATTTAATTCGATCAAACATTTAAATAATTTAGCTGGACCAAATGTTATTTTAATTCTCTTCTTAACTATTAAAATATTACTCAATTTAAATTATTATTTTTTATTTTATCATTATATATATTAATAGTTAAGTCTTCGCAATCATTATCAATTAATATTTTTTTAAATAACTCAATAACTTCTTTTGTTTGAGACCAAACTAAGAAGATTAGATAAAAATATAAACAAAATAAATTAATAAAATTCTTAATAATATGTATTTTATGTTTGAAATTCTTAATAAATCACGAATAATATATTAAAATAAAAATAGAACACTTTTATTCCGTATTTTATTTACTTAGATAAAATAACTCATCTTCTCACATATCTCATCACATATTTTTTCTCAATGAACTTCTCATCTCGTGTTTGGTCAAACAAATATTTAATTCATATTTTTTAACATTTAGCATTGTGATCTAACACTTTGGTCAATCAAATATTTGATTTATATTTTTTAACATTTAACATCGTTAACCTCACTTTGGTCAATTAAATATTTGATTCATAATTTTTAACCACTTTCAATTGTTACCGGCTTATTATCCATCGACAAACCACATCTCAATCACACTTGGTTAAAAGTTGTACTTGTTTTTGTTAAGTTACAAGTTTAAAACATACGTATAATATTTTTTATTTTATTTTTAACCGTTTTAAGTTTATGGACGGGTCAACCCATAATCCGATCAAATTATCCATTTTTTCTCACATATATATCCAAAACAATCATAACTCGACCCGGCAATCAGACAATTTGAAATTAAGCATCATTTTTAATATATATATATTAATAGATATCATTTCACTCACATCTTTTATAACATATTAGTTAATTTATTAATAAAAATACTAAAATATCATTAATTTTATTTTATTGTATATTAATATTTTTATCAAAAATATATTACCTCTTCGAACTCATTACCAATAATTTTTTTATCTATTCAGGTTATTTAAAAAACATTAATATAATCAAGCCCAAGTTATTTAAAAAATTCCAATCCAAACAAGCTTTTAAAAAAAAGAATTTAGGTAAGTTTAATTTTATTTGTTATAGCTTATTCAATTTATTTGCATGTAAGCAGATCCAGAATATTAAATTAGGGTAAACTTTCAAAAAAAATTTAATGTGGGCTTAAAATAATAAAAAAAAAATTGAAAAAAATAAGTATATAAATTTAAAATTTTACTATTTTTTTAATAATTAGATAAAAAAAACAATGAATTATATTAAATTTTTTTAAGATATTAAGAGTAATGTCATATTTTTATCGTATAAAACATAAAAATTATTTTTTTCGGGGTGGGTTTCAGCTACCCGAGCCTCTACATTAGATTTGTCCTTGCATGTAAGGACAATAGAATTTAAGTCATTGTAATTACTAAAGTTAGTATGTTTTTGATTTAGTTTATACGTTCAATTTATTTTTTTTATTTTTAATATATTTTAATAATTAATATTATATATCTTATTAACTTAAGACTTTTTGATTTTAATTGTTTAAATAATTCAATTCAAAAAAATATATCATCAAATCGTCTCTCATTTCTCACCATCATTTAATTAGTTAAGAAAAATATATAAATATAATTATTAATTTATATTATTAATATTATTAAAATAGTGTACATTTTTTATTTTATTATAATTATTTATTTATATTATTAAAATGGATTCATTATATTTTTTTAAAATATAATTATTAGTTTATATTAATATTAATATTATTAAAGTGGGATTTAATATATCTTATTTTTAAATATATTTATTTGTGTTGTTATTATTTTCTTAGTGGAGTTAAATCTAGCCCAATTTTTAAAGTTTTTATAATTTATGTTATTATTATCAAAGTTGGATTCACTGTATCCTAACATTTTTGTTATGATTAAAGTTGTGTATATATTTAATAAATATACAAATATAGTAAAGTTAATTATATCTCATTTAAAATTTATATTATTTATTTATTTAACAATATTTAATTTACCATACAAAATGTATTATTAAAAAAATATATAATATTATAACAAGGTTGTAAAATTTAACAACGATGTTTTATTTTCATTTTTATTTTGTTTGTTAATAATTTTTTATTATATGTTATCGAAACAAATTATAATTAATATTTTTTAAATAATAAATAAAAATAAAATAAAATGTAAGAAATAAAGAAATATATATATTTAAAAATACTCCTCAATAGAAGATTAGAAAGAAATTAAAAAAAATATAGTGATAATAAAAAATAAAATAAATGAGATAATGAATAAATAATAAATAATAAATAAAATTAAACTATAAAAGAGATATAGAGAAAATTATTTATTTATATTAAATTATTATGCAAAATTATTATTACACAGAGTTAAACACTGAACATAAAAGCCAAATCAAACGGTCAATTTATATTGTCGAAATTACTTAAAAACCCATGATCGTTTGATGATGATAATGACATTTATTACTGCAAGAGGATCGATACAGAAAACAAAAGTTTTGGCGGGGATAGCTGTTGAGATGAAAAAGTTATTAAAATAAGAGGGTATTTTAGTCAATAAACATATATCCAGCCGCTAGGGTTTTATTCCAACCCCTTTATAAAGCAAAGCCGTACTCCTTTCTTCTTCTTCAGATCCTCGTCCGTCCATCACGGTTGTTTTCTCTGTCGGTTTATCTCTCTCCTATTCCTTCACCGCCACCACTCACTCTTCTGCTTCTTTGATCACCTCTGTTTCTCTCTATTAGCCATTGATCGAACCTCGATTTGCCGATCGCTTGAGATTAAATAAGCTTCGACCATCAATCATACCGATGGACAAGTTCGATGTGGTAACTTTCTTAATCCCTGTCTATTTACATATCATTTTAGATACATGATCTTGATTTATGTTCTGTGTAATATAGGGATCGGATTCGGCTGAAGACATGATAACAATCGTCAATCCAGATGTTGTTTCTTCCGACGAAAGCAGTAGTCATGTTAAAATCTGTACAGACTGCGGTACAACTAGGACGCCTCTCTGGAGAGGCGGTCCGTCCGGTCCCAAGGTTCGATGACCAAATCAGACTCTGTTTATTTCTTTATTTATCTAATGGGTTTGATTTGATTTGATTTATAATATTGTTTGGATGAATTTTCAGTCATTATGTAATGCTTGTGGTATAAGGACTAGAAAGAAGAAAATACTTCTTCTAGGTTTGAACAAGAACTCGATCGATCGAAAGGCGTCGGCGACGGCGGCGGTGAAGAATCGGGGTAGGAAAAGTTGTGGCGGCGAATCTTCTGGAAGAGATAGATTATCAACGGTGAAGAAGGTGCGAGTGAAGAAGATGGGAGAAGTAGAACAAGCGGCAGTATTATTGATGGCCTTATCAGGCTCTTTTTTTGTTTAGTTTTTAAATTTAATTAAATTAAATAAACTATATGTTGTTAGTTTAGTCTTTAGTGGTGTCTGTTTGTGCGTGTGAGACAGACAAAGAAAAGAGATAGAAGCGAAGAATTCGCCTAATGTTTGTTTGTGGTTTTGTTTTATTTTTAATCAAAGTTGTCATTCTTTTTTCTTAACCATATTTATTCATATGTAATAACCCTATGTCCTGTGTAGAGATGGGTCGGAATGATATGTGTCCTATAACGGTGTTCGATCCGAAACTGAACGGTAAAAAATCGCCGAAGTAAAATGGGATCGGACCGAGAATAGTAAGTGCAACTCCGCCCTCGTTGCTATCTCTAAACCTACTTGTTCACCAAGTTTGGTTTTAATTATTTTTTAATATTGCAATAAAATAAATTATTAAGATTTGTTAGTCTTTTATTTAAGGTAATGAATAAAGCTAATCAACTAATTATATAGATAAAAGTACTTTTGTTGTTCAGACAATAGTATATTATTGGTCATTAAAATAAAAGGAAAAAGAAAACTAATTATCAGGAGATGATTGGGATTCTTTTAGGGCTTTTTACATCTTTCATTGTCTCATGCCTTATTGGAGTTGGTGGTCAAGCTTGTCTAAGCAGAATATTTAACTTTCTCTTTTTCTTTTTCTCTTGTCAACTCTACTAAATAGTCAAATACAAAATGTTTAATTATAATAAAACAATATTGTTTATATTTTAATTTAATCATCACTTTATAAACCAATAAACTTATATTTAAACTTGAATATCTAACAAACAAACAAAACATTCTCAAGGGGAATCATAATGATTTTTGTTTCACAATAAGTTTTTGTCAATTTTAAATACAACCAAATTAGAAGTAAAAAAACAACATAAAACAAATCTAGATGAAATGTTGATGTGATCAGATGCACTTATTATTAATTATATATCTGATATATAATTATTAATTTATTCTTAAAGACCATGATGTTATGTCGCTAAAGTGTATTTTCCAGTCATCTCCTGGCAATCCATCAATGCCCTAATCCTATGAACTGTATTATTATTATTAATATATATTATTCGTAACACTAAATTTATGGATTGGAATATGTGAGAATATATGTCATATAGCAAAGTATTTGGTTCAGTTCAAAAAGATACTTAAAAGGGTCATTGACTCATATTATATGCATATTAGTCTTATAATTATTCAAATGTTTTTTTTAAATGTGAATATCACATCTAAGCTCTAGGGTGCTTGACTTATTTAAGTTTGTGTAATATTTTTTTTAAATACCACATCAACAAAATATTAACAAACAACAAAAAACAAAAATATATACATTAGAAAGTTAGGGAAAATATTGAATTTAAATAATTTAATATACACAAAGTATTTTGGAAATAAGAGGAAACAAATGATAATAATAAAATAAGACAATATATTAATAAGTGAATTTTAGGTTTACTATTGTGTTATTATTTTTATTTTGTTTTTGTAAGCATTAGAGAAATAATATATATATATATATATATATATATATATATATATATATATATATATATATATATATATATATATATATATATATATATAAAAGTTAAAGACTTAAATGAGTGGAAAAGTTCGTACACGGAGTAGAGCTAAGGGTGTTCATCGGTTCGTTCGGTAAAAATATATAAAAGTTAAAGACTTAAAATTAGTCGAAAACCCTGTGCACAGAGTAAGGCTGTAGAGCCAAGGCAAGCCCACCCAGGCCGAGGCGCTAAAGGCCCAATCATGCCAAATAAATCTGATTTTGCTTCTGTAAATGTGAATAAATATTATTATCCTTTAAAATATTATTTTGCTAAATAATTATTATACTTAGACATAGTATAAGTTTGATATTTTAAACTAGTTAGAATTCGATAAAATACACGGATTAGAATAAGTGTAAAATGTTTTTAAAAAATTGGCAAAAATATTAAAATTATAGATCGTTTTAACGTGCACGTGAGACATAACGTCGAAATATTTTTTAATGTGTAATCAAGCACCTAACTTATGAATGACAATGGGTATCCGTATACCCGATACCCGTGGGTACCTGATAATCGGGGTCGGGGATGAGAATGGTAAAATGTTACTTAATCGATGTCGCCAATGGAGAGTATGTCAAACCCAAACTCGATATCAATTTTATTAATATTAAAATATAAATTCGTATTTTTTTATTTTAATGAGGTAACTTTTCAAATTTTATACATTATAATAAATATATTATTTAATATACTTACCCACGCAATCGCACGGCAACAAGAATATTTAAAATCTCATTCCTATTCATCTTCACATTTTTAATAACAAGATGTTATTTCTCTACTCTCATCTTTCATCTTCAATTATATTTTCTCATTCTTCCTCTTCAACATTTTTTTCTCTTATTTTTTAACATTATTCTTTCTAGTTATTTTTCCATTATAATAACAACAATGTTGTTTTATATATTCTTCGACCAGTGCAACATCATAAAAATAAGATCATAAAAATAAGAAAGTAATGTTTTTATTTTTTTATATCATTAGTTGTAGAGTTATATTTTTTATTTTCTAACATTTGAATTCTTATAAATATTTAATTGAGTAATGGGATACCCGTTTGGGATTGGGTACCCGACGAATCGGAGATGAGAATACAGATAAAGATACCCGTAGGATTCGGGGTCGGATAGTTAAATAAAAATTAGGTTTAGGGATAATACTTCACTACCCGGCGGGTATGGTACCCGTTGCCACTTATCATCCCTAACCTAACTTCTAAGGAATTTCTCTAATTAAGTCACAAACTGATTTTTAACCAATTATATAGTTTGATTTTTTTCAAACTTTTTTAAATGATATTTATATCTTATATTTATTTCTAGAATCGAAAACTACGCATTTTTCATGGTGTACGTTTTAAACGCGTACAAAAAATAATTGTTATCATAACAATAAAAAAAAGAGGATGCGTCGAGAGATAATTTAGACCTTGTTTGGTTTAGGTTATTTTAACAACTCAAACAAAATAAAACATTATTTCGCTAATTTTTATCTATTATATTATTTAATTTATTTACTAAAATACTAAATTAAAGATGAATGATAAACTCAGCGAAGGGACAACGAAAACAAGAGCACGGATTCGACATGACCTGCCACATTGTCCTATGTCAGAAATTGAAAAAATAAAGAAAGGAAAAACTGACATTTTAGACCTCGAACGTATAGGGACATAAAATTAGACTTTTTGAAACATTTTTTATTTTTCTCTATCCTACCCACATGACATATCACGTCGGATTCCTTGACTTACTTTTGCTACACATTCGATGAGTTTATCATTTTTCATACTAAAATACCTTCTATTTTAAATTATAATTTTGTATTTATTTATATGTATATTAATATATTTTTTTAATTTTTTTTATCAAAAATAATCATTATCTCTTTAAAATTATCCATCATCCTTTTATTCCTTTATAGTATTCAAATAACTAATACCCAACACCGAACCAGCTCTCTTGATTAAATTTTAATCACAAAGTGTAATTTAAACTTTCAAGACACTTGAAAATAATATTTATTGTTTATTTATTTAACAACATACTTATAAAGTTTCTAAATTCTAAACATTATTGATTAGTAAGCCTCCATATTTATAACTAGATTTCGGGTTTGAACAAACAAAAATATTTAATAATTTTATTTTTTAATATTTGATTTTGATAAAATAATATTTATTTTGAAATATATATCTTAATTATATGTATATATTAAGAGCATCTCCAGGTCATTGGTTTTTTTCATTTTTTGCATTGGAGATAAAAGCAAAAAGAGGGCAATGCCCTCTATGCAGGTCATGCCCTCTTCTGACTTTTTCATAATTATATAATATAATATATTATATACTATAGGAATATTAGTTATATATTTAATTAATATAATTAATATTCTATAGGAATATTAATTATATATTAAATTATAATAATATTAATTATATATTTAATTATAAAAATATTATAATATATTTTAAATTATAAAAATATTTTATATTTTATTATAATATAGAAATATTAATTATATATTCTTAAATTTTCCTATAATATTATATAGGAATATATGTTATATATTCTCAAATTTATTCTTGTAATTGTAAATTAATATATTTTTCTATTAATTATATTAACATGTTTTATATAGTTATAAATTATATACGTTATAAAATATTTTCTATTAATTATATTAATATGTTTTAAGGGTAAAATTTTCAAATTCTCCTATAATATATATAATACAGGAATATTATTTATATATTTAATTAATAAATATATATTTTAAATAAATTAATATATTTTTTATTAATTATATTAACACGATCTCAAATTTTCCTATAATATAGGAATATTAGTTATAATATTCCTATATTATAAATTAGTTATTTATTTAAAATAGTATAAATAAAATTTATTATTTAGATAAGAGGGCGGGCGGAAGCATTGGAGTGTTTTGGCCAAGTACAATGTGTGTCCGCTTTCTGCTGATGTGGAATATTGATTTCACAAAATAAAAGGGCAGAGGGCTTGTGCGCTGCTGATGCTCTAACAAACTCAATTCTACTCCTATTTTTAGGTGTTTCAAACATACCATTTATATATTTTGGGTCCAATGATAATAATGTATTGTTTTGATGCGGTGGGCTTTTGCTCCAACTACTGAATAGAAGCATCTTTTTAATGGACATCTTTTGGGCTAAAAGTTCAAATGGACTTGAATCATTATCAAATATCCAAGAAGTTTATAAGGAATAAGATATGTAATATTTCATATAGTTTATATTGAATAATAATTTAAATTTTAGTAAAAAAAACATATACTAAAATTTTAATATTATCGTAATAGAATAAATATTTGTTATTTATTGGTGAAGGCTAACACTAATTTGCATAAATAGCTTTAGACATATGATTAATCGACATTATATGCCTAACTTTCATTCTTCATTAACAAGTTATTTATAAAGGTATAATTAGTGGTGATTTTAATAAAGTTATAATTTTTATATTTAAAAGATATTAGTATATAATAATCAAAAATAATTTAAAATAAAATATATTTTAATATTTTTTGTTCTCTATTCGAAGTCATTAATAGATAAAATAAATTAATAAATATTTAGATTATTTAAATCATTTCAACCGAATAAAGCCTAGTATTATTTCATCTAAATTTATAAAACATACTTTATTTCAAATAATAAAACGATTTTGCATACTATACTGTCCAAATAAAATTAATGTAAAATTAAATAAGTTATTTCATAATTCTTTAAAACATATTTATAGTATATAAAAGCATCCATCTAGAAGGAGGGTATATAAGCGTTCATCCACAACTACTCTTAGAGTCAACTATATGGGCTGTATGAGTTCTTAATTCAGACCATCCAACTTCAAATTAATTTTTTTTTTTTAACTAATATTGTTTTATAACTTAATTTCATTTATATATTATGGACGGGATTTATGTATGAGTTCGGGTGGGCTGACATTTATAAAAATATATATATATATATATATATATATTTTTTAGGGTAAAAATGTGACATCACTTAATAATTTTTTTTAAATTTTTTTAATAAAATTCATTTATCTAATTATTAATAACTTTTAATTTATTAAGAAACACTTTTATAACTTTTAACTATCTTGATATGTTTTTAAACTTATTGTTTTATTAGTGATAATATTATATTAGTCACAAATTTATTTATTAAGAAAATAGTAATATCACACATATAATATAAAAGTATATATAATTCTTAGAAATTCAATGTAGTTAAATAAGAATTGGTCACCAAAGTCAAATAAGGCTTGTTGGTGTGGAAGAATGAAGAAAACCAGAACACATATAATATATTTTGAATTTGCAAAATATTTTAATATTATCTGACTACCTCTTTAAATTTTCAAAATTCATGTAATACAAAAACAAAAATAATTAAATAACAATAATAATAATATATATTTAATGTTTCAAATTTTTAATAAATCACAAATAATATATTAAAATAAAAAATAAATATTTTCAATATTTATTCATTTTAGTAAAACAACTTATTCTCTCATATATATCATCACATATTTTTTTTCCTAATGAACCTCTAATCTCGTGACCTTACACTTTCACTTTAGTCAATCAAATATTTGATTCATATTTTTTAATATTTAGCATTGTAACCTCACACTTTTGTCAATCAAATATTTCATTCATATTTTTTAACAATTTTCAATTGATATCGACATATTATTCATCGACAAACCACATATTAATCACATTTAATTAAAAGGTTGTACTTCTTTTTGTTACGTTACAAGTTCGAAACATACATATAACATTTTTAATTTTATTTTTAACCGTTTTAAGTTTTGGGCGGATCAACTCATAATCCGATTTAAGTATCCATTTATTCTCACATATATATCCAAATTAATTACAGCTCTTGACTCGATCAATTTGGACATTTTGAAATTAAACATCATTATATATATATATATATATATATATATATATATATATATATATATATATATATATATATTAGTTAGTTAAAATGTTGAACTTATATTTTAAATTGTTCTGTGTTAATGAAATGTGATACTGAATTTAAAATATAAAGTTTTATTAGTCTAGTTTAGATTACAAGTTTGAAATATACCTATATTATTTTTAATTTTAATTGTTTTAAGTTTATGGGTGGGTCAACTCACAATTTGACCAAAATATTCATTACTCTCACATATATATTCAAATTAATCACAGTTTTCGACCCGTCAATCCAGACACTTCGAAATTAAATATATATATATAAAATCATATTTGCTCGTGAATCAATTAATTTAATTTATTAATCCAAATATATTTTATTATAATATAAATTTTAATAATTAAAAATAAATAGTCCAAATTGGACTTTTTGTCAAATCTTAAATACGATCAAACCGCTCCAGTACAGACCATTCTAGAATTTCAAAGTCCAAACTGGTGGAATAACAACGATCAATGACGAATACCAAAATCACCCTTATACTTTATTACAAGGATTAAATAGCCTCTTAAGTTTCTGAAAGTAACATTTTATATTAAATTAGAACATTAGATAATGGACTAAATTATAATAAAAATCCATATATTTATCATAACAGGAGGTACCACATATATCGACAGCCACTATGAAGTCTTTTAATATCATGATGTCTATTTTGATAATTTTGTCCAAGTCTTGGGTTAAATCAATACTCTAGAAAGTCTAAGGGTCAATAAACCTGCATGACATAGTTTGAGGAGTTAATCATAATTTATTTTCAGAAAAATCCATTCTAGTGCCATTTTTCAAACATTTGATTTTCGTGACAAGTGCCCTTTCCTCCAAGCTAAAGTGATCATCAATCTATAAATAGCACTCATAGTGCTAAGCATTTTCCACACAATCAACTTAATTTATCATTTCTAATTCTAAGAACCAATTACAATTTTGGATAATGGGTGTCACCACATACGATGTTGAAATCGTTTCCTCGATCTCACCAGCAAAGTTATTCAAGGCCTTTGTACTAGATGTCGATAACCTCGTTCCTAAGATCATGCCCCAAGCCATCAAGAGTATTGAGACAATTGAAGGCAATGGAGGACCAGGAACTGTCAAGATAATCACTTTCGGTGAAGGTAACTCAAATACTATTAACTTAGTTAAACAAAATAATTTTTTTTTCTGTGTTTAGAATAGATCTAACCTAAATTTTGTAGTTTCTTAAGTAAGACATTTTTTTGCTCGAACAATTATGGTGAGTTAACAATATTTTTTTATGAACTTGTGTAGGTAGTCAGATCCAAAGTGTGAAGCACCGAGTTGATGGGATAGACAAGGAGAACTACACCTATAGCTACAGCATAATCGAGGGTGATGTTTTGAAGAACGGGCTAGAGAGCCTCTCATATGAGATCAAGATCTCTGAGGGCTCCAACGGAGGGTCGGTTTGCAAGAACACGAGCAAGTATGTGAGCAAGGGGGATGTGGTGCTCTCGGAGGAGGAAATCAAGGAAGGGAAAGAGAAGTCGTCGGCCATATACAAGGCTATTGAAGCCTACCTATTGGCAAACCCCGATTACTAAGTGTGCAAAAATGTCGCAAGTGGCTCGGTTCTAGCGAGTTTGTGTGTTTTTGTTCTTATAATAAGTTGTGTTTTGGGATTTTTATAAATGATAATAAGATTGGTGATCTAAGTAATCTTGAGGTTGTAAGTTGTCACCAATGATCATGTATTTTAATTTCATGTTTGAATTTTCAAAGTTTTATATAATTTGGAAAATAATAATATTGTTTTCATTGTTCTTATGCTGCAGTATGTTTTGGTTATATTATTTTGTATAGTTTTGATTGAAAATTTGACTATTATAAATGAACCTAGTAAGAGGATGATTCATCAGTCCTTGCCAAGACTTGGACTTTAGTTACAGAACATTGAGTGTAAATAAGTCAATTTTAGCTGTTACTTATAATTTATTTTGTACTTAAAAAACTAATATCAGAAAAATTATAGCAAATATTATAATTTTTTATTTTAAAATATTTGATATTTTAGATAATACACTAGCAAGCTTCTAATGAGTGAAAAAAAAATGGTTGTTAATAAGTATTATATTTGAAAACTCTTCGAAAATAATTAATAAAAAAAACTATGTATAAGTGAAATGAGATGATCATTAGAAGAAGCGGGTAGATTGGGTTAGGTTCATTTTATGCTTTTGTTTTGTTATCTCTCCTCAAACTATGTTAAATTTGTCCCACATCGGAAACTCTGACAAGAGAAAGTATGGAAACTTAGAATAAAAGCAGGCTTCCTCTTCTTAACAAATCATACCTTTCTCGGCCTTTTGGCTAAGATCAAGTGTAGTATCTGTTCTTATCAGTTTAATATCTGATACGTGGGCCATCGGTCCACATGATATTAAATTAATTTTTGTAGGGGGAGAGCCCACTACAGTAGCTTGCTATTGGGGTTTCTCACGTGTCGCTCAAGCGTTGCACTACTGCTTGGGCCTGGCGCACCCCACCCAATTCTAGTATTAATAATTTTCATTTAAGCTAACATACATAAGAATTCTGGGCTTTTTTAATTACAGTCAATCTATTTGAGAAACTTTTTATTATATTGATCTTGGTCTGGTTTGGGATTTTGATGACTTGAATTAATTTATGGATTTGTGTAAAGAGTTTCATTTTAAATATGCCAGGTTTGATTTTCATTATACAGTAATTATTTGTTATAGCCTTCCATTTTTCTTCCAATTCCATTTTTCTTGTTGGATTGTTCTAAATTGTGGAGGATTAATAAACATTTAGGTAGTAAAATAATAATTTATTCTGTTAAGGCCGAGCTTAAAATAAGATTAACTAAAACAACACTGATCAAAATCAATATGACCTATTTAATGCAATATAACAGAATACATAAAATGCAGTTAAGCATTATTAGATTTTCATTTTACAGTAAATACTATATAATTTGAATCCCACTTTAAATTTGAAAGATTTTAGAAATTTATACCTTCTACCTCAATCAATTAAATTAAGTAAAACAAATTTATATTGTCAGTAAAACAAATTTATATACAGTAATTTTGTTGGTAGATTGTTTTAAATTGTGAAGGATTAAATAACTTTATACCGAGATGAAAATAATATTTTATTCTCTTATAGATCAAGTGTAAAATATGATTAACTAAAACAACACTGACGTTTGCTATCGAAAATATAACTAAGAATCCTGGTAGTTTTAACTTACAATAACTTATTCACAGGTCTTGTTTTTCCCTAAATAAATCAAACAAATTCGATTTTGACATTATAGATAAAATTGTACTAGATGAAGAAAAATCTAAAAAATTTGTTTACCTTTTAGATTTGAGTTGAGTTGACTTATAACTCTGTCTATTTGCACACCTTAAGATAAAGAATATAAGTTGTCCTAAGAACTTAAATTAAAGACAAAAAAAGTAGGATTCAAATGTTCTGAGAAAAAATTAAAATTATTAGGGTTAAATAGGGAAAGGAACAATTATAAAATTGTATACCTAAACATGCTCGTTACAATTTTATACATCAGGTTAGGTATAAATTGTCTCCCTTAATAATACTGTATATCCAGTTTTTTTAACCAAACATCAAACTTAAATTTATTTTAAATATTATGACGAAACGGAGGCCTGAAGTATACTCCCGATGACTAGTGTTCTTGGTGTCTACCCTTGCAAGCCATTTTTTAGTCTTAACTCATCATTTTGTCTTTATTTTCAGATTATCTTTTGACGATATTCAAATAAAGATTTGTGATAAGTCTTCTACAATCACGTTTATTTGGATGCTTCTGAATCAAATATTGATAGTATCAAAACAAGAGCTCATCACTTTTGCATAGGTGACAACTGACTAACAAAATTGGTATATATAACAAATGATTCCTTTATCAATACAAGACCCCTTTTTCTAAGGACATGGAATTGAGATTAGAAAAGACCAATATTTTGAATCAATTCATGACAAACATTTTATATAAAAGACTACTTTACAAGAATAAATACTAGATAGTCAACTCAACTTTTATATAATTTGGACTATCGTATAATTATCATATTAGAGTTTTTTTTTTTACAAATGTTCAAATGAGTCAATAAGAAATGTAATGAACTATCATATAATTTATTTTTACAGCAGAAAACTAATATCAGAAAAATGCTATGAAGTAAATATAATTTAATGAAGCTTAGAAAATATTAAATAGAAAACCATGTAGGTTTGGTTTGAGAGCATCTACTTGCATATTCTTGTCTCTTCAAATTTTGTTTAAGATTGTCCCACATCGGAAACTCTAACTAGAGAAAGTAAGGAAACTTTGAATATAACCAGGCTTCCTATTCTCATCAACTCATACCTTTCTCGGCCTTTTGGCTAAGATCAAGTGTAGTATCTGTTCTTATCAGTTTAATATCTGATACGTGGGCCATCTGCTCACATGATATTAAATTAATTTTTTTAGGGGGAGAGCCCACTACAGTAGCTTGCTATTGGGGTTTCTCAAGTGTCGCTCAAGCGTAGCACTACTGCTTGAGCCTGGCGCACCCCACCCAATTCTAGTATTTATTTTTTTTATTTAAACTCAACATACATAAGAATTCTCGGCCTTTTTAATTACATTTGAGGAACTTTTTATTATATATTGATCTTGGTCTGGCTTGAGAGTTGATGATTAATTTATGAATTTGTGTAAAGAGTTTCATTTTAAATATGCCAGGTTTGATTTTCATTATACAGTAATTTGTTATTGCCTTCCATTTTTCTTGTTGGAATAGATTGTTCTAAATTGTGGAGGATTAATAAACAGCTAGGTAGACAAATAATTTATTCTGTTAAGGCCAAGCTTAAAATAAGATTAACTAAAACAAATCAAAATCAATATGACCTATTTAATGTAATATAACAGAATAAAGAAAAATGCAGTTAAGCTATTAGACGTTTGCTAGCCAAGAGATAACTAAGAATCCATATTGTTTGAACTTACAAGAACTTATTCATAGGTTTCTTAACTTTCCCTAAATAAATAAAATTTATATTTTGACATTAGATAATATTGGACTAGATGAAGAAGAAAACAAAATTATGTTAACCTTTTAAATTTTAATTGAGTTGACTTTTAACAATAGCGTAACTCTTTCTACTCGCACCACCTTAAGGTAGATGAATAATGTGTTAAAGACAAGACGTGAGATCAAAATATTGTAGGAAAGAGAATAAATTTGAAATTATTAAGGGGAAACAGAAAACAGGGGAAGGAAAAATTAATTTTTTTTTATACCAATCATACTTTTTACAATTTTATACCTTTTTTAGGTATAAGTTGCCCCCTTAATAATACTGTATATAGAATTATTTTTAACTAAACATCAACCTAAATTTACTTTAGATATTATTATCTTATATCTGCAATTTTACATCTCCAACCATACAAAGGCCTGAAGTATACCCCGAATTACTAGTGTTTTTGGTGTCTACCCTTACAATCATTTTCCAATTTTAACTCAACATTTTGTCTTTATTTTCAGAATATCTTTTGACGAGATTCAAATAAAGATTAGTGATCAAGTCTTCTACCATCACATTCATTTGGATGCTTATGAATAAAATATTGATAATATCAAAGTAAGAGTTCATCACTTTTGCATAGGTGATAACATACTTACAAAATTGGTATATATAACAAATGTTTCTTTTATCAATTCAAGACCCCTTATAAGCACATGGAGTTGAGATTAGTAGAGAAGACAAATATTGGTATATATAACAAATGTTACAAATATTTTTCAGATGTTCAACTGAGCCAATTAAAAATTTAATGAACTATCATGTAATTTGTTTTTACTAAAGAAAAAACTAATATCAGAAAAATGCTAGGAAGTAAATATAATTTAATGAACTTCGAAAACAATTAAATAGAAAACCATGTATAAATGAAATGAGAGCATTTACTTGCATATTCTTTGCTTTAGCTTTGTTACATATTTCTCTTCAAACTTTGTTTAATTTTGTCCCACATCGGAAACGCTGAGTAAAGAAAGTAGGGGAACTTTGTATATAAGCAGACTTCCTCTTCTTAACAAATCATACCTTTCTCGGCCTTTTGGCTAAGATCAAGTGTAGTATCTGTTCTTATCAGTTTAATATCTGATACGTGGGCCATCGGTCCACATGATATTAAATTAATTTTTTTAGGGGGAGAGCCCACTACAGTAGCTTGCTATTGGGGTTTCTCACGTGTCGCTCAAGCGTTGCACTACTGCTTGGGCCCGGCGCACCCCACCCAATTTCTAGTATTAAATTTTCATTTGAATTAACATTCATAAGATTGGGCCTTTTGATGTATTTTATAAACTCTAAACCCTTAAGTCCCTCTATTAGAGTAACTTTTTATAAGATATTGATCTTGCTTTGGTTTGAGATTAATGACTTGAATTAATTTATGAATTTTAACTTAAATATGCCGGGTTGATTTTCATTATGAAAACTTAATAATCTGAAATTTGTTTAAAATTTATTATATCTTATGTTAATTAATATTTGATGAGTTCTTTTACAGGATTTATTATATCATAACCCACTTGAAAACATTTCATTTAGACCACTCCAAATTTTGGATGAAAGTATGTTATTAATCTATCTATAATTAAGTTTTATTTTACATCTAAATTTATATTTGAATGAATTATTTAATAAGATTATATAGTGTTTTTTTTGGTCAAATGTTGTATATAATCTAAACTCAAAACTAGATCCCAAAAAATTGTTTGTAAATTGGCCCAAATGTCTGGAAATTTTAAATAATATTTAAGCCCAATAATGATTTTTTTTGGTTGTTAAAGCAAATTATTAGTCAAATAAATGGGATTACTAAAGTTTTCCATCACATAATTTTGACTAGTAAAAAAGATTTTTCAGGCACTCTTATTTTGACCAACTAAGATTAAATTGGACAATGTAGTATTATATAAGGCCTACAAAAACATACTCATAGCTCATAAGCAATATATACAATAATATATAGAGAGATAATAGAGAGATGGGTGTAATTTGTTACAAACATGAGTTGAGGGGTCAAATTAGCCCAAAAAGAATGTTTAAGGCCTTGATTTTGGATTCCAGCAATCTCATCCCAAAGCTCTTACCTCAATTCATTCAAACCATTGACATAATCCATGGAGATGGAGGTCCAGGAACCATTGAACAAGTTAACTTCACTCAAGGTCCTTTTATTTTTTTTTTTTATATATATATATATTTTTCTTTTGTTACATGTCCAATCAAATTTCTATAACAAGTTTGCTTCAATATTTGCACTAGGTAGCCATGTTGGGTATGTAAGGAATCGGATCGATTTTCTCGACGAGGAAAACTTAGTTTGCAAGTACACCATGATTGAAGGTGACCCTTTGGGTGTTAACAACCTTGAATGCATAGCTTACGAGGTAAGGTTTGAGTCTATCGCAAATAATGAAGGGTGCATTTGTAATATTACGAGCAATTACCACACTTTAGGCGATTTGGAAAAAATCGAAGAAGAAGAGATAAAAGCTGGAAAAGAAAGTGGAGTTGCCATATTTAAAGTCATAGAGAATTATCTATTGGATAATCCTCATCTCTAAGCTTTTTTATTGATTATATTAATATGTCACACATTATTGTTTTTTTTTTGTCTAATAAAAGCATCTAAGGATAATATTGTCTATTTTCTAATTACTTTCTTTAAATAAATATATTAAATCAAATATGATAATGGGAATATATTGATTCAATGTATTTGAGACTAGGCCTTGGAGGGTGACCTAACAACTAACAACAAGAATAATAATTATGTTCAATGCCCCCTATTCATTTTCCCCTCTTTGGTGATATACAAAAAACAATAATTTATTTTAGTCAAAGTTAAAATATTTCTTAATTTAGTAATATCTCAATATCAGGCTTTATATTGCTATGGTATTGGATACCTTTCTTTATGTTAACATTAATTTATAGCCGGTCTTTCTATTTTAATCATACTCACTTAAATGAAAGACTTTTTAATTTCATTATTTATTTTTATTCAATATAAATAGAATTGTTGTGAATGAAAATTTTCGTTTTCTTTATTGATATTTATGCTTTTATAAAGCTAACACGATAATAGCCTAAATAGAACATTTTTATTAGTAATTGAAATTGTATTTTTTAAGTAATAATCTTTTATCACTTGAATTATTTTAATTAATTATAATATGTATTTAAAAAAATTAATACATATATAATGAAAATTTAGTTTTTTATAATATAAATTCAATTAAAGAGATTTTGGATTGATTAGGTTTTGTTCTGATTATTGAAATTAGTCAATCTAATTGAATACTATTTCATCAATTATGAGTTAAATCATTAGATTTATTAATTAAAATACCAAAATACCCTTTATTATAACAAAATAAATAAAAATAAAATATATATATATAAATCATGAATCTATCTTTATACCTAGTAAACAAAAATTGTTGACCAATCATTTAACCATTAAATAAACGTGTTTTTATATAATTTTTTTTTTTGTTAGAAAGTTAAATAAAGTATTTATAATAATAAAATATAAAAATGAATAAAATTTGATAAGGAGAAAATAGTAATTACTCTTCTTTCTTCCCCACTAATCTCTATTCCCACAAAGGAAACAACAAAAAAGGCGTAAAGCGAATGCACTCAGAAGAGAGCAATGCTGACGTCATACTCCGAACTTGGACTCCTATACCTTTCCCCCCGATTTCTAAGATCTTCCGTTTTCTCTTCTCATTCGTGATTCATTGATTCATTGATTTCTTCACGCGGCTTTCATGGCAGCCACAACAATGGCTTCGGCGGCTGGAGCCGTCGTTCTTCTATACTTTGTTCTCAACCGTAGGTTAGCGGCGGCGTCGAAAGCCGAAGAGGAGGAAAATGAACACTCAAAATCGAGCAGATCGCCGCCGTTAAGGAGAAGAATCTCGCGGAGACCAGCTCAGGCGCCAGCCACGTGGTTTGAAGCTATCACGACGCTGTCTGATACGCTTAGATATACTTATTCTGAGACATTAGGAAAGTGGCCTATCGGAGATTTAGCTTTCGGTATCAATTATCTCATGAGAAGGCAGGTGCGTTCGTGTTTATAGATCTAATCATAATATGAAATCTCAATTTTGTTCTTTGGATTCATTCAACTTTTAGTTCTTGTATATTTTGTGCCAATTCCAAGTGAACGATTCACCCAATTGTGTTGATTTTTGATTTTGCAGGGTAACTTACAAGTTGCATCTGTATATGCTGGAGAAGGTTGTGTCCAACTCAATGGCCCAGAAATGGTTGCTGAATTGAATTGTTATTTAAGGTTTTTGACTCTTTGCATGCTCTTTTCAAAGAAGTCATTTTCAGTTTTTCTGGAATCTGCTGGATATACTGATGCAGATGTTCTTCTTCAAAAGCCTAAAGCAGGAGTAAGTCAGTTTTTTTTTTATCAAATTCTCTATCACTAAACTGAAAATTTAGAAACTGGGTAATGGTTGATTTAAAGAGTGGGTGGAAATTTGTTTGCAGCTTCTGAAACCTGCTTTTACAATCTTACGCGATGAAGGATCGAAATGTTTTATTCTATTGATTCGGGGCACTCATAGCATCAAAGATACTCTAACTGCTGCTACAGGTGCAGTTGTCCCTTTTCACCATTCGGTCTTAGGTGATGGTGAGATTAACAATCTTGTACTGGGATATGCTCATAGTGGAATGACTGCAGCTGCACAATGGATTGCAAAGATTAGCATTCCTTGCTTGTTAAAAGCTCTTGCTGAATATCCAGATTATAAAGTTAAGGTAAGAAAAGAAAGATGATGAATGAGAAGAGTTTTTATTTTTATGAGCATTATTTTGGAGAATAGTCTCTTCTTTTTTTTCTTTGTAATGATGGCTACTTTATTTCTAGATTGTTGGACATTCGCTTGGTGGTGGAACTGCTGCACTTTTGACATACATTCTTCGTGAAAAGAATCAGTTTTCACTTACCACTTGTGTCTCGTTTGCCCCAGGTAAGTAATTCACAACTTTTTTGGTTTAGTTTTTCCCTTTACCTTTGAGACTTACGAATTACTCTATGTTTTACAGCTGCATGTATGACTTGGAACTTGGCAGAATCAGGCGAACAATTCATCACTACAGTTATTAATGGTTCGGATATAGTGCCCACATTCTCAGCATCTTCTCTTGATGATCTTCGGTCTGAGGTGTGTTATCTTGTTATCAAACCTATTTGGAAACTGATATTTTGACATAATCATGATCCATTTAGAAAACTGCCAAACTTCAAATTGAAAGTGATTGAGATTCGTTTTGGTATACAGATTAGATTATTTTTCTTAACTTAGTATAGAGATTTCTCCTGAATCATGATCAGATTATTTTCTAGATGCTTAAATGTAACAAATCAATTTGACTAACCTAGCAAGTTGTTGGGACATAAACATTACCAGGTTACTGCTTCTTCTTGGTTGAATGATTTACGTGCACAAGTTGAAAGGACACGAGTCTTAAACGTTGTTTATCGATCAGCTACTGCTTTAGGTTCCCGTCTTCCATCTATTGCAAGCGCAAAAGCAAAGGTTGCTGGTGCAAGTGCATTACTAAGGCCAGTCTCCAGTGGCACACAGGTAATTAACTTAATCCATTGTTTGATTTGTGATTAATTTCAAATAACTCTATGTATCCAATCAACAATCACATCTCATTCCTATCATCAACTAAAATATCATCTAGTTTTAAGAAAAATAATAATTATTTATCCATTATATATTTATACCCTTATTTTCTTATTTACATCAAACTAGATTATTTGAAAATAACCACTTGGGCCTGTTTGGGGTAGTTTGTGTCATCCCCTCATAATTCAAATCATCGACCAAAATACCCCAAGCATGAACAAGCTGAATCCAAACAAAGAGGCCCAAGACATTAGATGGTATTACAAATAAATTCAAGATCAAACAATGGGTAATAGTATTACAGTATTTTAATGTTGAAAAGGTTATAAAAGAGAAACATCATGGATAAATTTACAGGTGGTGATAAAGCGAGCACAAAACGTGGCTCAAGCCGTGGTGAAAACTCGATCATCGTTTTCGGCGTGGTCATGTATGGGGGCACGTCGGCGAACAGTAAGCACGGTGGTTTCAAACTCGGAGGGAGAAGAAATATCGTCTGCTCTTCTCATAACCGAACCAACATCCCAAATTCTAGAAAGCGAAGATCTGACCAGAAATCTATTACATAATAATAATAAGCAGCGAGTGTCTTATTCTTCGAGCGGCGGATCTGGTCACGATGACACCGATGAGGACGAAAACGCCCCTGTGAATGCAGAAACTATTGTTGACGCCACTGCTGCTGCTTCGTCATCGTCGGCTACTGCCATAGTTGAGATGACTGAAGGTGAATACGAGATATGGTATGAAGTGGGAAGTAAACTGGATGAAAATAGAAAGGAATTAGTAGAAGGTGGTGAAGAAAGTAAAACGGAGTCATCGGTTAGAGTTGAAGAAGAACAGGTGGTGGTGGTGGTGGAGAGTCACCGGTTTTATCCTCCGGGAAGAATAATGCATATTGTATGCGCATGTGAAGACGGGAATGGTGGAGAAAGTGGGGGTAATATTGGTATTTACGGAACTCCTAGAGAATTGTATAGTAAGATTAGGCTGTCGAAAACCATGATTAATGATCATTACATGCCTATGTATAAGAAGATGATAGAAGGATTGCTCAGAGATTTAGACAAGAATGAAGAACAACAAGAACAAGAAAAGGTGAGTTATGAAGAAGATATGATTTAAGGTAATATAGTATATATACATGATATCATATTTATTTGGCTATTTTTATTTGAAAAACCATAGCAAGCAAATACATAGTTGTATAAACCTGCCCTAATTATGGGGAGGAAAGCTATATATTGGTATTAATTAATGAAAGTAAATATTTATATAAGGCTTTTGATTATTTCAACATAATTTTCTCAACTTTTTTAATTTCACCTAATGTTGAAACCTTTGCAATATAAGGCTTTTGATTATTTATTTTCTCAATTGAAAATGGAAAACATATTATCAACTATTTTAATGTAGATAAAACTATGAAACGAGCTAGATTAAAAAAAATGGAATCATTAAAAAAAAATGGAATCAAATTCATTTTTGTTTTAGATGGTATTATGTTAAATGCATTTTTTTTACTGGGATAAAATTGACTTATACAACTTGTTTGTGTTTTTTTTATAAACTGTTCAATGTTCTTTTAACATTTTAAACTTGCTTTGTGTTCAGGCTGTAGTCAGCTTGTATAAAATCGTCAAACAGTTTCTTTGAGTCTATAAGCACGATATTTGTAATGACAGTAGTTTCGGAACATGAAACTTTCCTTTATAAGCATTCACCTATAATAGTTAGTAACTAAGATGGTCACTCCGGAACATGGCTCGTTCATTCACTTGCTCATTCGCAACTTCGCCGTAAGTCCTAATACTACTTAAGTACCAAGGAAACCTTGGTTCCCTTTGTTGAATAAAAGGCCACCTATTTTATTGGCCAAGACTTAGCCTGACTGACTTTATTTCAACTTATTACCAACATTTTTTAATTTTTTTTTTTTAGTAAAAATCAAACATAATTTTATTTTATTAGACAAAACTCTTTCGTGTTTAAGGAAACAAATAAAAGTTAACTAGAAAGTATCAATTTTCTGGTATTTCTTATACAAATTGAAAATTTATAGGATTGTACAATACTCACACAATTGTAATTTTGTTATCATAATGAGTCTCACCTCTAAATTTGAGTTAAAAGGCTAAATTTAATTAGTTTATTATCGCATATAAGCTGATTTGTGCAGTTTGAGTCTTTTGAGCAATATATATAATATTTTTATTGATAATTTAAATTATATTATTAATAAATTAATATATAATTGAATAATAAGTTATTTATAAAAAGTATTTACACAATTGTAATATTTAAAAAACTAGTAAGTAAACATAGATTATTAATATCTACAAATTGGGAAAATATATTTTTAAATTAAAAATTAAATAAAAAAAGTAAACAATTAGGGTTTGGTATTTTGATTTGATCGTGAGCCTCATACCCAAGATGAGTTAGAGGCTTCCAAAAATTGGCGGGCAAGTCTACCCTAAAAGTAGAGGCAGCCTCACTCGCGCCATTAATAATGTGTGTTCGTTGTGGTGGGTGTTGGCACGACCAGCCGTCACTATACGATCATTGACAGGTCATCTAACTCCCCCGACAAGACGGATAAGTTATTTAGCCAGCCTTCTTACTCTTTAAATAGCTCCCGATACTTACCTCCACTTCTTATGTTTTCCGATGTGGGATAAATAAATCTCCACATCTATTTAGTTTTACCTTATTTTTTTTTTAATTTTCTTATCTTTCATCGTCCCCTTTTTTCTTCATTTGTTTAATTTTGATTTTGAGCAGTAATATGTTCTTAATTGGTTATATTTTCTGAGCGAGGGATATTGATGCATTTCTCCAATGGATTTTCTTTCATGATGCCTATATATACGTACTTCATGTGTTTCCGATTTCTATTACTTTTCATAATTTAATCTCTCTATTTATATCAATTCTTTTTCAAAAAAAATCATTTCCTCACATATAGGACTTGAATCATAGGAAAAAACAAAATAACAGTGCTGGGAAATTAATATATTATTTATCCACTGGTAGCAAACCAGAGACAACTTCACAAGATCAGTATGTATAATAATTTAGAGACATGAATTTAAGGTTTTGTATAAAATACAATTACAATAATAATAATGATAATAATAATAATAATCTGTAATGGTTATTTTCTGATTTTAGGTTTATGTTGGATGGTTTTATACAATCGATAATGTTGATTAAATTACCTACCCTTCAAAGTGAACAATATTTACGTCTTGTTCTTCATCACCTATTTACGAGTTTGCTCCTCATCCAATCGTGGTCTGACAGACAGGAAAGGTTTCATCGAAGTCCTCCGTTGGTTGGTTGGATGGTTGGATGAACATATATATATATTTATATATCTTGCTAATGGAAAACCTGAGATGCATAATACTCGCTTTCACTGAAGGCGGGCCTTAAATCTTCCTTGGACATGAAATCTAATGGAAAAGAAACCAAGTGTCCCCCCTTCATTGATTCTAATCTTTCTATTGGATCTGTCCCTTTCACATGTCCGTCTTCATAAGATTCTAGCTTTGTTGGAGCTATTCCTAAATCAATCGTTGTGTGCCCTATCTTTTCCTTCCAGTATGAACTGCTTTGCCTCAAAGCCAACCTTTTATCATAAACCAAAATTAGTATTTTAAATTCATCATCTCGAGAGATTGATTGAGAGATTAGTTTTATACCTTGTATGAATTAGATCATTCGGGAGACAAGAAAATACATCTTGATAGATCATCGTATTTGTCTGAAAAAACATAAAACATTACAACCAACCATCAGAGGTTTATCATTAGTATCAAAATGAACAAAAAGAAAAGTACAAGAATTTATCATTTTATCTCAACTCTTGAAGTTTCTAGGGAAAATGTTAACCAAACACGGCCTCAAATTATCTTAGAGCTTCTTTGATGTAAGATAATTTAACAGGACGATTGAACAAACAACTATCATCCGATTTTGTAATTTGATGAAAACGTGAAATATTTGGGTTAAACGACTAAAATATCTTTTGTATTTAATAATTAGATAAGGGGTTATTTGGATTATCATCAAACAAGACTTTATTCTCACCTTTGCAGTGGCCATCCATATATCTTTGTAAGTTGAATCAACAACTGGATCATTTATCGTTTTAATCTGAAAACAACAAATAAAAATCTGTCAGCCATGAGGATCATGCATAGAAGAAAAAAAGAAAGATGAATTATATTTCAAGACAGACTGACCTCTCCAGCACGAAGGCCAAGATGTTCTGACCATAGTGAAAGCCGAAGACTTGATGCAAATTTTCCTGCTTTCCATGGCTTCCCTCCCATTGATGAATCAACTAATTCTCTGTCTTCAATAACTATACCAATCTGTTCAAACATATTGTAAAGGTATATAAAAATCATATATGAGAGTTTCACTATCATATTTCCCACTCAAATAGTGTATAGGAAAGTGAAAATCACATGCTCTCAACCATACTAAGAAGCCTTGTTTGAAGAAGGATAACTCCTTATCCCAACATCCATCATCTCATCAATCAAATCATTAACTAAAAACCCTATTTTATTTTTTCTAACATTTTAAAACATTAAATACATAGGACCTAATCCACTTTTTTCATCTAACAATTCTTTTTTCTTCTCATAAATGGATTATTAAAAAAAAACTACATTAAACAAGAACACACTTTCCTAAAAAAGTGTTGGTCATAAAACTGAAAAGTTAAAGGAAAAAAAAGCGATACCTCAGAATCTCTTGAACCAAGCAAGCTCCGGTCATTTATATTTGCGGACCCAATAAGAGCTACACGGTCATCAATTATCATGATCTTACTATGCACATACACCTACAAGTCCAAAAGAAATCGAGTTCATATGCAATTTACTTTATGGATCAATAGAATTTTTTTAAGAAAGGACATGGAATTACCTGACTAGTAGCTAAGGGGCCGTTTTCAAAAAGCCTTCCATAAGCTCGGAGGCCATAAAAAGATATGTAATCATGCATTTTGGGACCAAGAAGATCGCCCAGATTATGTAGTATTGAATTATTTCCCCTGCATATTGTTCGATATTGCCAATGCATTATGGTTCGTACAGCCGCTGCACCGCCATCATCCAGACCACCCTGTTTAGAGTTCAGACCAGGCGTGTTAATACAGAAAACTGAATGTTTAGATACACGATGCATAACAAGCATTATTAGTACCTGGAAGCCAGGAAGAAGTGGTATGACGATTATAACCCTAAAACATTTTTTCTCATTATATGCCTTCATTATACGCCTATATAATGATTCCAATACACGGTTCCGGATTGTGTCATCTCCTGAAAGACCTGAGATGAAGAACTGATTCTGGAGAAATAATGGAGGAAACAAAATTGAGAAATTAGTATGAGTATTTTGGATAGTAGAAATTGGAAAAGTGAGTCAATGGGTAAACAAAACACAGAAAAAACGCTTCTATGCAGTATATGAAATCCATCATTTTCTCAACTAAAAGGAAATATTGCGTGGTTTTGTTATCAACTTTTTTTCTCGTTGATCATGATCTAAAAAACTACATTTGTAATGTTTGCGGAAAAAAACAATGATCCAAAAAATAATTTGATCGTAATCGTGAAGAAAACTCCCTACCAAAATAAACAAAAGATTACACCGTAAAATGATCATGATTTAAAAAGAACTTGTATATCAAATGAAGAAACAAAAATCACACTACAATTGAATCAATGTCCAAAATAATCTTGTCCTAAACAAAAAATAAAATCTCTTTCACTTTGAACTTTGGCGATTTTCTAATGGGAACGTGATTTGCGACGAACAGTTTTCAAATAGGCACTATATGAGTATTCCACCAAGGCAAACAAGATCTGGAGAGATAATCCATACCTCAATATAAATGAAGTGTTCTGCCCTCTCAATTAGATAACAATAAGCATTGTGAATACTCTCTTCAACTTGGCTTGTTCCAGCAGACCACTGGCTGACACTCCTTATAGCCTGTGAAAGGGTGGCCAATTATGATCTTTCATGATAAATGAGCACACTTCAATCTAAAGAAAAGTAAAACAAAATATCGAACATATGGGTTTGGTAATAAAAATATGCCCGCACCACATAAGGCACAAACATTATATATTCATCAAAGCATAGTAGTAATCTTGCTCTCACATAAGTAAAAAACTTAAAAGAGTACATTAAAGGTAGGCTAACAAGTTTTAACCCAATACAGCCCTTCAGTTCAGCAAGTCAGTCAGAGAATTATAACGGTCTGTTATAGAAACTACTAGCTCGGATACTATGGTCCATCTGTGCACAAGTTTTTTTAAAGTCCACAATGTAAAAATGTAGGTTGCATGTTATACCCATCTAAACCAACAAAAGGAAAAAGCAATTTCAACACCCAAAAGGGTAGAAAAGATGATAAATGTGACAAGTGTGATTCCAGGTCATGTTTGGTTCACTTCAGAATAAGAGCTAATGAATTGTATAATTTATCATCCTTCTCTTTGCAAAGTGAAAAGCTAATGATTTGTATGATGATAATCCTTCTCTTTAGTTTCCACTATGTCAAATTGTTGGCAAATGAGTTTGACCCTCAATTTTATGGGGGAACGGGAAACGGATCCACAAATAAGCTTTTGTTATTCCAGAATAAACTATAAGCAATTAATAGAAAATAAGAGCATGACTAAAGGCATAATAACTTATAATAAATATGTGTATCCTATATTACCTGACAACGACATGAAACCCTTGGACCAACTTGCCCAATTTCATCAGATACTTGATCTCCGCCGTCATGAGTCTCCCACCATTCTCTGCCTGAAGTCTTCAGCGCTGGCAGACAGATTTCGGATGACCACTCACGATCATGCTTCAAATTATCCGTGTTCACCACAAAGTCTTTAAGTTGCAAGTTTGAGGTGAAATGTTCAACTTTGGGTTTCAGGAAACTAAAATGAGTTCTACTGCCTCTGCTCTGCTGATCACGATGATCATTTCTACCATTTATTACCTTCAAATCTTTCTTAGAAGTATCTAGAGCGTCAGCTTCTTGAGGAATGAGTAGAGGAATATCTTGATCTTCTGATCGGGAGGAAAATGAATCTTCTCTCTTGATGCTTTTATAACTGTCTTCTACATCATTATGAACCTTTATCTCTTCACTTCCACCCATGTAATGAGGAATAACCATATGGTGTTGAGGAATAAGTAGTGGAATTGCTTGTTCATTTGGAGCTTTATTACGCTGAAAGTGGTATTTAAAAATTTATAACCAATTAGTAGGAATAGAAAATCTCATGAGACACGGCATCAGCAAAACCAAACCTTTGCGTAGTTCCATCGCTGTACAAAGTGCCTGGCGATATCACGACATGGTGGCCCCCAAAGGGCACAATGTACATCATGCCATGGCATACGAGGATACTTTTTCCTATCTAACTCATCTTTCATTGTGTCTTCCCAAGAATTAGGTTCAGATTCCCTTGAAAACAAAACAAAAACAAAAACAAAATTTTATCAGTTAAACTAACTTACGGAAGACACAGAAGGTTTACAAGAGTTCAATAGCCCAGCAATGATCCCAAGTCATCAATCTGCACATTATCGATGTAACTGGGCAAGTGTTTTGGTGGGCAATAGTAGTATTGTATTACCAGATCAAATGCTGAACATGCTTCATGCTTGTGAACCATATATTAATTCATTAAAAAAATATAATATGTGCCATCAATAATTTATGTGCATATTTACGACCATCCAAGTGGTCCAATGAGGTGTCGCATTAATGAAACAACAAGGTTTCTGCCTATGAAAACGGATGATGCGAGTTAGTAAGTTGGAATAGCCAAAAAAATGTGTTTGTGCAATTTCAGATTCATTTATATTGGGAAAGCTCCATTGTTACTTCATTGAATATCATAAGGTTTTGCTTATAACATATATATGAACTAGCATAAACGTCACATAAGTTATGTGGGCATAGTCTACTAAATTCATTAAATCAAGAACCTAAGATAGAGATATCACCTTGGATTATAATAGTCTTTCCCGGGCCATGTCATTGGGGGTTGGTCTCCTACTTTGTGCTCAGAGGAGTCATAACGGCCAAAGCACAGATCTAGTCCGCCAATAAAGCAAATTTGGTGATCAACAATGACAATCTTTTCATGGTGGGACCTGTGGGTAATCAAACACAATCATCAGCAACTAAAGGCAACTTTTTTCAGTTAATGGCTTTATTTCTTCAGTTTCAGATATGGGAGCACATTTTCCTTTTATAGTTTTGATGTTTAGTATGTGCGGCTATTTTGAGCCAAATACTTTTTTCATAAGACTTGCTAAATTATTATCTTTTGTTTTTCACCCTCTATTGTCCAGAACAAACATATTCTCTTTATAACATGGCGCTTTGACAAAAAGTACTACTAAAGGAAAAAATGGTTATCCAATATTTTCTCCACCTCTTGCATTAAAACATGTTAGATGACTATTGCAAAATTAATCACAGAGAGAAGGATACCAGAGATAGACACCGCTAGAGAAATGGTCTGGATAGCGCAGCACTCTGATATTTTCATGAATGCCAAGAAGCTTTTTCTTACTATAAACACTGTTAATTTTCAGAGCTATAGCGACTTCTTTGTACAGAAGGATGTAAATCTGCAATCACAATATGTAACGTGCATTAAAATGGATCCATTGTAGTTTTCAGTGGCAAAAGAACAGACACCCATTATTAGATAGACCAAAAATTCCGAATATGGTCCAGTTAGAAGATGTCAAGATTGGTACATACTACATGTTCTGGCTACTAGGAAGTCTAAAAATCAATCAACAGACATGGAAGGAAAGGATTATGACATTCAGATTACTCTTAGGTGCAGTGATTTAGTTATGCTTGAGCAGGAAACACTAGTTGATTTCTGACTGCTCGCTACTCAGTAAGTTCATGAAAACAATCTCAAGTTTGTTCAAAGATAGAAGCAATCAGGATATATAGACCATCTTACGCATGACATATATATCTCAAATTATATTTCGTTTCTTGACACATTCTCTTATCCAAACTGTGGACTCATAGTGAATTATTAAATCTAAGCAATGTAATCCATCCCAAACCTGCAATGGGGTAAGTTACTATAGGATCTTGTGATCATTAAGAATATAAATGAAGGTTACTCAAGGAACTATCATACCTGAACTCCTTGCCTGGCTTTTGATTCCAGCAAGGCATCAAGACGATTCGATGTATGAGCATGAAAAGGACGTCTAAGATACAACTCTGGGCATAGCCACCAACCGCAAATAAATATCTGCAATCATTTTTCAATTATAAAAGCTGTGCTAAACAGTAATATAACTTGTTTCATTTTGATGAATAACCCACATTAACATTGAAAAGGACAGACCTCTGACTTTGCACCCTCAATCGCCAGGGCGATAGCATCAAAGGCTGCCTGACCATCAACAAACCATTGAGCTTTGCTATCATCTTCAGTCAATCCCCGTGAGGGAGCAAAAGAGTCAAATCTGTGTGGATGACACCAGCCTTCAGGTGGCCGAAGACCAGCATCGTTAATTGCAGCAACCCAATCTTTGACTCTATTATGACTCTTACATCTCAACTTTATGGTCTGGTTCCCACCCGACACCTATTGTTTTCCCATTATTTGTTAGCAAGAATATTTAATCGTATGCAGGCAAATTACAAGATTGTGAATAGACATATTTCACATACAAAATGTGACATCAAAAGGAACACTTGTCTCCAGATTTACAACTTGAAGTCCCCCGTTCTTAAGTTACTTATCATTGTCAATATATCGCATTAATTATATCCAGAAATTCATAAGAATCTCCAATGGATGGAAATGTATTTGAAACTTGTTTGTTCAGGAAATTGAAAGTCCTTGGCACGATGCCATGCATATGATCTCTCCAATCTTGGTTAGACCTAGAAAATTCTAGAACATAATTGAAGGTTTTCAAACTTACAAGCTAGCATGTACCTTGGTGAATATTCTGAATGGGATGGAACACCTACCATTTACATGGTAGGAGAACCAGAAATTGGGGAACAAAAACTTTATATTAATCTAAGTTCACTAATAGAAACTGCAACTGTTGGTTATACTTGGCAAAGGTGGAGAATTTTTAGCAATAGGGGAAAGATATATAATTGAAGATAGAAAAGTGGGACTGAATACACATTGAAATGGAGTAAGATCTGGTATATAAAAAAGAAAAATCACATGGAACATTAGATCAATTTTTTTCAACACTAAGCACACTAGGACCAACATGGACTTAATAACTAATCAATCATCAATAAAATGTCCAATTGGACCCTGAACTTTGAATTAGACTAAATAAGCTTCTGAATATATATGATGCTCAATTTACCCCCCTAAACCTCTCTACACAAGGCTGGAATTAAACCCATAACTTTAAATTAGGCCAATTGGACTTTCAAAAATTGGGGAAAGTAGTTGTGATTCAGTGGCAAATACCCATCATATGTTCTAGTACAAAAATGATTTTTTGAGATTTTAATATTTAAAAAAGTAAAAATATATACAAGGTAAAGTAATTAGAAATTTACAGTGAAAAATAGGTTGCATATGCATCACCTTAAATGAGTGCCGCAGAGGATTACGTTCTTTCGTTTCTTTAGCCAATGACATTCTTCCCTCTCCATTCCCATCTGAACTTGGTAGTACATCAAAGACTACTATGTCCAATAGCCTGGAATCAAAAGGATCTTTTAGTAGAGCAAGAAACCCAGGTTTAAGTACCGCCCAGACCTGCCAACGAATTTGTGACAGGTAAACACGTTAGCAATTAAATAATAGAGAGGAACCTTCCAAGTAAAAGTTAAAGATCAATCAATTTTCAGGTAACATGTGCATGAAAAATCTAAACATCATAAGTACCAATCCCATTAAGGCACAGAAAACTTTCGACCAAACAAGAAGTGAATAATGGTTAGAACAATCAATCATACACAACACTGATCTGGACTCGTGAATAAGAAATCATACTTGTTTATTTCCAAGATTCCAATTGGGGTCCTACTTTTGCTCCTATTTTATGAAATTCTAGGTTGACTCAAAGAAACAAGCACTATAAATAACAATGTGTATTCCAATTCCATACATGAATACTAAGAATATTTATCAAAATGAAGACAATGTGATTTCAGCATTGAAAGCAATGGTTCAAATTCAATAATAGCCTACAACTAAATTTTATGCAGTAAAATAACCAAAAGCTAGGGAAAGCAGCATGTATTTCAATTCTATGCATGAATACTATGAAGAACATTTATCTAAATTATAAAAAGTTTATGTCAGCATTGAAGGCAATGGCTATCATCTTCAATAGCCCAAATCAAATGTTTATAATGACCAAACCAGCTAGGAACAACCTCTTGTATAGCAAACTGATGGCATAGAAAACATATCAGAGGAACATGTTTACCTTTTTCCAATTGTCATTACAACATCCGAACAAACCACATGCACAACACCCCTTGTGTTCATCATCATCTAAAATCTTGGTCAAATGCTTCACCATGACATATTCTTCTTTTAGCTTAGGTCCATACTCAGGAGAGAAGGATAACTTAGAAACTTCCAAAAATTTGCAAACCTAGAAAATATACCTTATAGTGAGCCATTGGAAACAAAAATTAACAAATCATGTGCATCTTAGTGACAAAAATGATGAGCCAAAACTCATATAAGTGGCCCTATTTGGTAACTTCCGTTTTTGTTTCTGAAAATTTAAATTAAAAACACTCGTATGTTGACACCATATGAGGTAACCATTCCTTAAATTCAAATTAAGCTACTCACATACAAGTGCATCCAACTGCAGGAACATTCCTATCATATCAATCTTTCCAAATAAGCTAATAACCATCTTGAGAGAAAATTTATCCCACCTCTCGAGAGTTCACAATGTCCATATTCCCAAGGAAATGATTCAAATACCCCTGCATGGCAACCTTTGCACGATCAGACATAGAATGTTGTCTTCCAAGAGCAGGGCGAATAATTGGCAGTGCAGCACTAGATGGTACATCTCTGAACAAAAGAGCACCTGTAAGGAGTCTTAAAATTACAGTAGGAAAATTTTGTTTTATGCTTCCGGCCTATCCCAATGGAAGATAATACAAGTTTTTAACCTGTTTTTAGTGCTTTCATCATGATGAAGGGGAACCGGGTCATCATCGGGATCATCATCTTCATGCTCAACCGCAGGGTGATCTCCTATCCCAAGGTTTTGAAGCCATTCTTTGACCTTAAGATTTTTTAGAAATGCATTAACTCCTCGTACAACATAAGAGATTATAGATGAAATCGCAAAACATGGTTAACAAAGAATAGGAGCCCATGTCTAGCATAGAAAGTTAGCATACCTGTTCCTGTTTCTCCTGAATTTCCTCTATAAATGTTCGCTTCTTCAAAGCGAAATGTAAAAAAAACACTTGTGCAGCTTTCTTCTGCAACTGCCACTTGAACTATTAAAATAGAAATAAAGAAAAGGTGTTATTCATATGTACCCTTTAGTTGGTCCAAAATACATCCATTCTCACAGTGAAACTATATTGAGTTCAACTTTATGAAAAAGAGAGATTACAAATGATCCTCCAGTAACCACTAAGAGGAATACTATAATTTTCCACAATAAGAAATCATTGTGCTGAAAACATGACTAATATAAACTCAGCTAGAAGACTAACAGCAACTGAAACTACTGAAATTAGACAACAGTATATTATTAATCTGAAATCTAAGTACTTCTTGATATGTCAAATGAAACAATACCAAACAAAAGGTGCATTGTAAGATTAGCCACACAAACTAATCCACTTTTTCATCCCATCGAATGAGAAAAATGCAAATCCTTCATTTGATTATATATGTAACTCTTGGTGTAACTCTAGAGTCTAGGCTTTCAGCCAATGAATCAATCACTAATAAGAATCACATCAAATCAACTTGGAGAAGACTTTAGGAACCATAGAAAATTTCCTAAGCTGATAATATAATATAATACCGATAATGGCTCGTGTGGAAGTGAGTGAATTATGCCAGGAGTCTGAAATTCTAGTGGCTAACTCAACATTGAGTAGAGCTCAGTGCCATTAAAAGCTTCAATAAGCTTCTAATGACAGATTTCACTTATATATTACAGTAGTATGTTGAGCCTATTTCTATTAATCAAAGTCGTATGCAAAGTTGAAAACCAAACAGCTTAGCAGTTAGCTCCACATATTCATGTAAGATTAGAAAACAATTTATACTTAGCTCAAACACTTGTCTATTTATCACCTCAATATTCAGAATCGCAATTCACGTATTCACTCGCGATAAGCAAAAGCAAGAGCAAGAGCAAAAACAAACAAGCTGTGATCAGTTAAAAGAGATGATACCTGTTTGTATTGGAACTCGATGGTGTAAGAAAGGAGTGCTGGACTGATATCAGCAGCGTCAGGCCGAGAAACGGAGACGATTTTGGCCGTGGGCAACTCATCGAAAATTGGAGTCGACTCCAGGTCATCAAACGTGTTGGAGAAGAAAGGTGGCTCCGTCTGCATTTCTCGGTACCGAAGAGCTCCTCCGCCGGGCATCAATTGATCGGACTCCATAGTAGATCCCGATCAGAAAACAAAAAATTCAGAAGACTGTATATACCTGTGTGTATACTGATTGTTGATCAAAATTGTCAACCGTGATTAGATCCAGAGTTAGACTTAGAAGAGAAATGGTCAGAGTAGACGGAGAAAGAGAGAGATTTTCTTGTCTCTCTCTCTATCCTTTTCCTTTGAGGAGTTTGAATGGAAGTCGTGAAAATTTGAGTAGGAATGTGTTTTCGACTTTGCACCTCTTTTGCGTGACGAATTTCGGAGGAGATCTAAATTGGCCCACCAATATATATAAAAAAACCGCTTTCCTTTTCATTCACATTTTTACTTCTAAAACAAAAACTCATAAATCAGCCCTTCAATTTTAATTAAGTTTTTTCTTTTTTATTAAGTCAATTATACTTTAATTCAAATAAATGTTCAATTTTGATTTTACAAACAATTTAAAAAATATACATTTAAATGAAGTAATCCAATCAATTTTTTTATTTAGTTTGTAGAGTCACTCCTAACACACAAATTTATTTGAGTGAACAATAATAATAATAAAAAAGTATAACAAGTTGAACAAAACAAGTAAATAATTTCTATAAAAGAATATGAAAAATAATAAAAATTGTCTTTTAAATATAAAATATATATATATAAAAAAATATAACCAAAATAGTTAAAATTCATATAAATAATAAAAAATATTGAGATGAGTGCTTTAATATCAAATATCAATTACAATACTTAGATGTATGAATTTTATTTTATTTATCAATCATCAATAACATGGGAGACATGGGAGATATAGAGGGATCTATATTAAGGTTGATGTGAGCTCAAACTTGCATTTTTTTTTTTTTTTATAAAATAATGTCAAAAATTATTCCATAGTTTTTGTATTTTTTCCATATATTTAATTCTTCAGTAAAATATTTATTTAGTTTTTTTCCACTTTATTTTTCAAAGCCACCGTAACAAAATTTAAAACATGTTCCAAATTTTTTTAAGCCAACTAAGTCCAAATCATGGATTCGTCGTTCATCGAAGAGTATAAGCAACCAACAACCTATAAACTTTGAAAATGTTATTCAAATTAAATAAAATTGTGACGATCAATTTGAATTAAATAAATAAGATGCAGTGTTAACAAAAAAAAAATACAAAATCAACTCAAATTTAAATATTAAAGAAAATACAATAAATTATATAATGCTACAAAGTAATTGAAGCAATAAAAAATAAATAAATTATTTCCAAGAGTTTGAGTGAAAAAGAGAATTACAATTAGGAAATTAAAACATTAATTTATATGCATTTATTAATTTTTTAAGGATTAATTGTTTATCTTCACTATATAATTATACTTATTACAATTCCAATAATCACTTATGTCAACATAGTAAATCATTACGTATATTATATCTATACCTAACTTGTTGAAGAACCTAAAAATGCTGCAATTTTTATTCTCATAATTTAAGCATGCACTTTCTTCTTTCTCTTTCAAGCACGGATAGTGTTATCTAAGCCTCCTCCTAAAATGGCTCATAAAAAGGTGTATATAAAAGTTTAATTCCACAATTCCAATTTTAAGTTATTTTTATATTTTAACATTCCATCTAAGAATTATAATTGCAATATTCGTTTATTTTTAAATGTTAGTGTTTTATATACTATTTCGCTAAAAGGTTTTTGTCAATTGAAACAAGTATGAGACTAATACTTTTTCGATATTAATACATTGTTAAGACATCAGTCTAGTTAATCAATCATTTTTAAAGTAACTAGCATGAATCCCGTGCATTTGCACGGATGAGAATATATATAAAATATTATTTATTTATAAATATTTTAGATAAAATTAAGTTTCATTTTAAACTTAAGATTAACTTATATTTATCCGTTCGACACTCACTTAACCCCTCAATTGACCATCATCTTGTGACCTCACACTTTCTAATACTCGTCAAATCAACCATTAATTTCAACCTCACACTCGACAAACTACCCACCACCCGACCTCCATCTCGTGACCTCACACATTCAAATGCTCATCACACCAACCTTTAATTCCTACCTCACATTCGACAAACAACCCACCACCCGACCTCCATCTCGTGACCTCAAACTTTCAAATGCTCACCAAACCAACCATTAATTCCGACCTCACACTTTCAGATGCCCAAACCAACCACTAATTCTGACCTCACACTTTCAGATGCTTATCATTTGTTTAAAAGTTGCGCCACCATATATTATAGTCAAGAATACATCGTTGAAAATATAAATTTGCATATTTTGGGATTCGAAAGTTGGTCTTCCACATGAAATGTGAATACTTAAACCGCTAGATTACTTAAGATTGTTGAAATAATTTTATTATTTTGTGTATGCATATATATTTTGTATTTAATATTTATTAACAATTAGTTAACCACCACCCGACCTCCATCTCGTGATCTCACACTTTTAAATGCTCGTCAAACCAACCAATAATTATGACTTCACACTCGACAAACCACCCACCACCCGACCTTCATCTTGTGACCTCACACTTTCAAATACTCGTCAACCCAACCACTAATTCCGACATCATACTCGACAAACCACCCACCACCCAATAATTTCGACTTCACACTCGACAAACCACCCACCACCCAATAATTCCGACTTCACACTCGACAAACCATCCACCACCCGACCTTCATCTTATGACCTCACACTTTCAAATGCTCGCCAACCCAACCACTAATTCCGACATCACACTTGACAAACCACCCACCACCAAATAATTCCGACTTCACACTCGACAAACCACCCACCACCCAATAATTCTGTTTCACACTCGACAAACCACCCACCACCCGACCTTCATCTTGTGACCTCACACTTTCAAATGCTCGTCACCCAACCACTAATTCCGACATCACACTCAAAAAACCACCCACCACCCAATAATTCCGACTTCACACTCGACAAACCATCCACCACCCGACATTCATCTTGTGACCTCACACTTTCAAATGCTCGCCAACCCAACCACTAATTCCGACATCACACTCGACAAACCACCCACCACCAAATAATTCTGACTTCACACTCGACAAACCACCCACCACCCGACCTTCATCTTGTGACCTCACACTTTCAAATGCTCGCCAACCCAACCACTAATTCCGACATCACACTCGAAAAACCACCCACCACCCGACTTCTATCTCGTGACCTCACACTTTCAAATTCTCTTCAAACCAACCATTAATTCCAACCTCACACTCGACAAACCACTCACCACCCGACCTCCATCTCGTGACCTTACACTTTCAAATGCTTGCCAAACCAACCACTAATTCCGACCTCACACTCGAAAAACCACCCACCACCCGACCTCCATTTCGTGACCTCACAATTTTAAATGCTCGTCATACCAACCACTAATTATGATATCATACTCGACAAACCACTGACCACCCAACCTCCATCTCGTGACCTTAAACATTTAAAATTTTGCATGTTCTGGGATTCGAACCCTGATCTTTCGCATGAAATATGAACACTTAAACCGCTAGACCACTTATGATTGTTGAAATAATTTTATTATTTTGTGTATGCATATATATTTTGTATTTAATATTTATTACCAATTAGTTAATTTTTATATTAACATAAAAATTATTTATATTATTATATATATGATGAGTGAAAAAATGTATGATAAAAAATAAAATGTATTTATATAAAATTAATGATGAAAACTAATATAATATATATATATATATATATATATATATATATATATATATATATATAAAAGGTAACCAATAAATATAAAATTATGAAGGTAGGTGCATTTATAAAAATATAAAAAAAGTTGTTTATATTTATATATAAATAAAATAAATATAAAAATTATGAAGTTAAGATTCATTTATAACCAATTTTTTTTTATATTTTGAATTAATATTAATATAGATAATGTTTTAGATAATATCTGATAATGAAATATATATTATATATAATATATATAATAATAGAAAAACAAAATTTAATTAAGAAATGAAGAGGAAGGAGAGAGGAGAGAGAAAATATTTAATGATATAGATTATATATGGATTAATGTGGTGCTTGACTTTATATATATATATATATATATATATATATATATATATATATATATATATATATATATATATATATATATATATATATATATATATATATATATAGATTGTTATTATTAAATATAAAAATAAATATGTTATATAATATTATATATTTTAATATAACATTATTGATAAAAAAAATATTTTATATTATTAGTGAAAAAAATATAAATATTTATTTAATAAGAGAGAGTAAAAAATATTTAATAATTAAATTAAGGGAGAAAAATATATATATATTAAAAAAGAAACTTTTATATATATATATATATATATATATATATATATATATATATATATATATTAAGAGAGAGAAAATAATTAAGATAAATAATTATTAGCAAAGAGAGAAATTATGAAATAAAGAGAAGGAGAGAAGAGAGATAAAATATTTGATAATGTGGATTATATATTTAATGAGATGGATTAATGTGGTGCATGTTGACTTTAAACATTATTATATATATATATTGTTATTATTAAATATAAAAATAAATATGTTATGTAATATTATATATTTTAATATAAAATTATTGATAAAAAAATATTTTATATTATTAATGCGAAAAAAATATAAATATTTATATGGTAAGAGAGAGTAAAAAATACTCAATAAATAAATTAAGGGAAATATATATATATATATATATATATATATATTAGGAAAGAAATTTATATATATATATATATATAATTATTTGGAAAGAGAAAATAATTAAGATAAATAATTATTAGGAAAGAGAAATTACCTTATTTGTTAATGATGGTGGAGAGAGCGTGTGTTACACCTCCAACATTTTAAATTAAGCGTTATTAGATATATATAGATACTTTAAGAAATTTTAATGATTTATTTAAAAAAAAAAAAATACTATTGAAGAATAAAAAATTAATAAAAAAATTAGTATTTTTTCAATATATATAATATAAAAGTTCATGCAGTAAGGACCATTACTTGATTGGGTATTAGAGGATACAAGAATGTAAGTAAATATTTAATATTTAAATGTGTGTGTTTTTTGTATCTACAATAATTTTTATAGGTATAAGTGTATAACTTGTATTTAGATAAGTATAAGTATGTAGCTATTATAATAACCATATTTCATACCCTCAACTCAAAAGTCATATAATCAATATCTAAAAATGCCCTTAAGTTAAAGTATGATTAAGAAGATTAGAGAAATCAAATCAAATTTATTTTATTTTCAGTAGAAAAAAAAAAGTAAATTATTAATATGATGGACACAATTATAAAATGTATGTAATATATTTAAATATTTCAAACCAAAACAACTAAGAATTTATATCTTATAGCACTTTATACTTAAAAAAATAACTATATCCAGACTACATCTCTTATCAAACCACCTCAGAAAATGTATACAAAAAAACAAAAAAAAATTGTTTGAATTATAGTGACACAAATATGTTAAAAAATAAAACTGAAAAAATAATTTTGAAAATAAGTTCTCCAGCCGTCTCTACATTTTTTTAAATAAACCTCCACCAACGTCATGAAATTACGTTGTTGTTCCTCCTCCCTGTTGATAGGATTGATAGGATCGTCGTTGTGTATCAAGATGTCAATGAGATCATATTTGCAAATAATAAGGGACGAATAATTAAAGATTATGTAGTTCTTTCAGACTAATTCGTGTCTCAAAATGATTCCTATAGAGACCTAGTGTTTGAGACCAACCATCTAGACATTCAAGCAACTTACCAATGTTCTCAATTCTAACCATCCGATCACTGTAAATCCTTATTATATGATTTTTCCAAAAATAAAACAAAAGATAGGTAAAAAGGGTCTATAAATGACTAAGACAATGTCGACTTGCTCTAAATGTTGCATTTTGATAGTTTTTTCATGTATGAAACTCTTTAGGGGCTTATTTATATGTAGTTATAATGTTATGCATATTTCTTCCAAAAAAAATTTTAATAATAATAATTCAAACTCACATAACATATGGGCCAACCAAATTTCTGGTCGGCCGTCCAAATTTTCAAAGCAAGTGAAAGAATTCTCATTTAATTATACACGTGTTACCTAATTTATATATATATATATTATATATATATATTATATATATATATATTAGAAAATAACCATTAACTTAATTGTAATTATAATTCACTTTAATTTAAAATAATTTTAATATATATACATATATTACTTTATTAGTAAGTGGTGAGTTAAAATTTTAATATTTTTAAAAAAATAGTTGATGTATATTAAAAATGTTTAAAATATTTTAATTAAAACGATAAAACATGATATGGGAAAATAATAATAAAAAAAAGAACAGAAAACGATTATTGAGTTTGTAAGTTCTCAATAACGATTAACTCTCTGATCGATTCCAACGACATTTCAAAACGATTATTAGAAAACGTCGTAATAATAACATTATGAATAATACATATCGGACGACTACGGTCATTGAATGTTTGACAATTTTTCTCTAGGCAGATAATACACTATAAAATAATTAGGATGCTAACATAAATATGTAAGCATTCATATTAGTCGCATCAATCCAAACTTCTCAGTAACTATTTAAAAACTCGGGTATCACCTAATGAATTTCAGTAATACTCCATAAAAAACTTCAGTTAATAGCCACCTCAATAATACAAAAGTAAGTTATCAATTCAACCCCATCGTGACTAACACGATAACTGATTAGCACAATACAATTTCTTTTCATGCACATATAATTTGTAAAAATTCCACAATAAATAGCTTACATCCAAAGAATGAGATATTCGATGAAATATTTGACTTCCAAAACTTCTCTCAACAAAAGTTATATGAAATCATTTTAGCGAACAAAATATAACACTATCCTATGTACACATTTTTTTTATTGCCAACGCATCACTTATACTAGTTAAAATGATAATAATTATTGTGTTTGTAAATAACATATTATTTATTTATAAGCTATAATTTTCTTTTAAGAATGTAAGCCAAAGAAATTATGGAAGGTTGAGTTCCAACTTCTAACCCATTTGAAATGTCTTAGCAATGGAAATGATCAAAGTTGGGTTCTAACTTCTAACTAATTTAAATTGTCTTAATCAGGGAAATTATCAAATAAGTCCTAAAACTTATATATATAAATACGAGTTCTAAACAAAGTAGATGGGTCAATAATGAAATTAATAAGAAATGAAGGACGAAAATGAAAAAAGAAAAGAAAAACTTTAATACGTGTCTCGAAAAGTCTGGTTTGTAAGAAGCCACCAGTTTGCGATATTTACACGACTGTTCTTCTTCGTCTCACGCAAAATACATTCGTTCTCTCTCCAAATCGAAACCGATTTCTTCATCTGAAATCACACCAGATTCGTGATCGCAAGCTTTGTTTCCATGGATTTGACTATTGTCATCGATACGATTACATCATCTGCAACTCAAGGCTTAGGAATCGCGAAATTCCCTCGCCATTCGGAACAACACTCTTCATCTTCCGGCTGCCTCCAGGTTTCCGCTGTGATTTTCCCTGTGGACTCGATGGCACGGCCTCCTGTTAGATCTCGTAACCTGAAAACGATTCCTCGGAGACAGGTCAGTAGACGGAAGCGTACAAGACGGAGTAGATCCGCTACCGATGGTGGATCCGACGGGAGTGACGGTGGTGGTTATTTTGGCGGTGGCGGTGGTGGAGGTGGAGGAGGATGGAACTTTGATCGTTTTGGATGGTCGAATTGGGATGAATCTTCTTCTTCTTCACCCGCGGATCCTGCATTTGATTTTGTCTATGAGGTAATCTGTTGGATTGTGCTTTCAAATTGCTTGCACTTCTCTTTCAAGAAGGTTGTGAGAATTGTTGCGAATGGAATAGGTGGTTCTGAGAGAGAGAAGGTTCAATTGAGACTGAATCCAGTCTATTAGTAGTATCATAGGCTCATTTCCATAAAAATAATAATTGTACTCATTAGCGTAAGTAAGATTGTTATGAATCCTGTACATTCCTGTGTAGCATGTTCTTATCACGCTTCCATTGAAGTTAATGATGTAAATGATTTGTATATATATATGATTCTTCAAACAAAATGCTTGTGGCTTTGCACTAACTTTGCTATATAATAATGCCATGTTTTCTTCTTGTTTCCATTAATTGGATTGAATCATGTGAAGAGGCAGACCCCCAATTTACAACAGATGAATATATTGTATTGCTGTGAAGAATCTGGGTAAGTTTTTCTCTTTTCTTTTTGAGACCATGTTTATTTCCCTTGTAGGAGGCAAGCACAATTTCCTACCGATACGACTCTCACTTCAGTTAAGTGAGAATTGAACTTGAAACTTCAACCTCTTAAGTTAAAGACTCTTACAAGGAGCTACCCGTAATGTGTTGAAATCAGGTAAGTTATTAATTTGTGATTCCATAATCCACGCACTCCTCAGAAAATGTGCAGGGAGAAGAAGAAGTTTGCTTCAGTTGATATTTGCAACTACAGGAATGATGGTAACATAAAAAGTTGGTGAAAAGTATATGGTGAGTCATTAATGTGTTAGGGTTAGATGTAAATTTGTAATAGAAGGTTGATACAGAAAGGGATCTAATAGATGGAATAATTTTGAAGACATAATATACACAGTAGTCCTGAAGTGTTAGTTAGTATATATAGAGAGTACACCAGTTAGTTAAGGAACTTACCTTGTTTTGTGCTATGTGTAATGCATCACTATCTGGTCATCATTTCAATAAACTCTGCTTGATGTGTGAGCATTCCTTTCGGTCAAGATTTCATAGATGGTAGCTCCAAAAGTATTAGTGTATAAGGATAGAATGGTAGTTAGTGGCTTAGGAGGTGAATGATTTAGCAACTTATAAATAGAAGAGTAATGTAATATTTAGAATAATGAAATTAAATGGTTGTTGAATCTGGATTAACTCTCTTAGGTTTGCATAGCTTCACTATAAGTGAAAGACTAAACATTGTCTTGGTTTAGTGTTGAAGTTAAAGATGGATGACTTTCCATTGATTGTGACCACTTTAGCATGTTGTTATGTGATCAAATTGGGAGCACATCTTTAGATGTACTAGCAACAAATATTGTTTTAGTGACTTTATGCTCGGTTGATCTCCTTTACCTTAGTGCATCTTGATCAAAGTCTAATTGACATTCCTTCCATGTGCTAACATGATTTATAAAGCATTCCCCCACCTGCATATTCTTGGCATTCGAAGGGTTTCTTGATTTTCCCCTCAATTGATTTTCTGAAAATATCAAATTAGGTTTATTTCAAATCACACTCTTATCATTTTCAAGATCATTTACTTAAAGTGGTTGTTGATGTTTGTCTTCCCAACAAAAGACTTATATTTATGCTTATCTAGGAAGTTATACTTCATTTAATTAGTTTTTTTTTTTCTATGAATTACATTCTCTTTGTATTAGTTTGTAATCCAAATATATACGAAAAATCACCTCTTCAAATTGTTTACATGTATCAAAGCTCTAGGACTCTTTTTGATTGTCTTTTGCTGCCCCTGCCAATGACAGTGCTTCGACTCTTTTCACTCGCAAAAGGTTGTTGTGTCTTTGAGTTGCTACCCATTCAGAAGTTACTTCCATTTGGCCTGTTTGTTTATTTAGTTTCTATTTTTCTTTAATAAACAAAAAGGGAAAATGTATATCTTGTTTCCTGCTGCTCCAGAAGAAGAAATTGTGCACTTGTGGATGAAGTTTTAGTTCACCTCTAAATACATTATGTGTCTTGTCTCTCCAAAATTTTCGCACCGACTAAGGTCAATCAAATTCTTGTCATTTTGCATACTTTCCACCACAACACTATTATACATAATGTTGGACATTGACCAACTTTCGTCATTCTTCAAAATTCTACATAAGGTGGTGTGCTTGTTAAACTCCGATCAATCCTTGAAAATAAGGATTTCTTGAGGGTGGTGAGTAATGTAAGAGTATGTAATTAGTAGTAGTATAAGTTGATTATGGTAGTTAGTAAAATTAATTAGTGGGTTTATAGTGATTAGTGGCTTATATATAGAAAATAGTATGTAATATTTTGAGTCTCTTAGACTTGGGGCTATTCTTAGTCTCATCTATATGGCCTTAAAAGAGGAGAAGAATCATTTATTGGTTTCCATATTCTAGTTATAGTTTTGAGTCTATTATAGTGCTGTTAAAACTACTAAACTCGTCCGAGTTTGCGTTTCTATCTAAGGAAATCGAGTCACAAAAATTGCAGAAATTTAGAGTCGGCGCTGACTCACGTGTTGACTTGGTCAAACGGTTGAAAACGCTAAAAACGAAAAAATTGATAAGTTTAATTATTTATATTTTTTCCTCGATATTTAAATGAGGACTTTAATAATTTTTTTAAACTAAAATTAAGGTATTTAATTTTTTTTTCTTCACGTTTCTTTTACATTGGGATGAGACCATCCAATTTTTGGGGTCGTACTGATATAAGCATCTTTTCATTTTTTGCAGAACTATTTTTTTTAACCGTTTGCATAGTCCCAATAAAGAGTATATATTCATTTTTCCAGTTTCCTTGCTCCTTAGACTACCCACAGCAGGTGTCAAATTTTTTCATTTAACACCCTGCCACGTCAGCTTAACACCTCTTTTAACACCCACTTTTTAACATGTCATACAGCAGCGTGTTATTCAAGGTATCAAAATTACTTTTTCACTTTCTCTCACTTTCACATCATTTAAACATATACATAATTTTATTTTTTTTAACCACAAACAATATTATTCATCACTTGATAAATCAAACATACAAATATTATTTAAAACGAAGAAGAAAACAAACACTCTAAACATTGGTAATTTTTTAAATAGTGTTTTTAAAACTCTAATCGAGAGTTGTTCCAAATTTATTCCGGTATTCATGGGATCTTCCGGACGTTCAATGTTTTGGTTCGAATGTTGTATATTTGGGTTTTGAGCTTGATTTGGGAAGTAATTTGGAAAGAAGTTGTAGTTTTGTGAAGGATCCATGAAAGAGTTTGAAGATTTCAAAAGAAAGGTGATACAAACAAGGATGATAATATGGTAGAAAATTTCTGAAATTTTTTGGTGTCCAAATGACACAAACCAAGTCTCTATTTATAGATCGTGAAAAATAAAAAATATTGATATAATTTTTTTTTTTTTATTGATCAATTATTATTAAAATGTATTTTTAAAATAAGAAAACTAAAATCAAAAGTAAATATTATCCTGCCACATGGCAGCGTCTCATTGGCCAAACAAAATTTGACACCCATATCAAATTTTGACACCCAAAATTTGATCCCATTTTTGCCCCCCCTGCTGCCTCCCACCCTTCTCTTTTGACACCCTAATAACACCTCATTTGCTCCCCTGCTGCGGCTGGTCTTAGACCACCCACAGCAGGGTGTCAAATTTTTTTATTTAACACCTTGCCACGTCAGCTTAACACTTCTTTTAACACCCACTTTTTAACATGTCATACAGCAGCGTGTTATTCAAGGTATCAAAATTACTTTTTCATTTTCTCTCACTTCCACATCATTTAAACATATACATAATTTTATTTTTTTTAACCACAAACAATATTATTCATCACTTGATAAATCAAACATACAAATATTATTTAAAACGAAGAAGAAAACAAACACTCTAAACATTGGTAATTTTTTAAATAGTGTTTTTAAAACTCGAATCGAGAGTTGTTCCAAATTTATTCCAAATGTGCATGACAAGATCTTTCTTCAATTGAATATGTTGTGCTTTGTCACGTAGATCGGCCCTAGTATGAATATTTGATTCAGATCGGCCTTCAACATGCACTTGAAATTGAGGTAGCACTTCTCTTTGGACATTACCTGAGGAACTAGACCCGGAATTATTCGAACGTTCGAAGTCGATATTTTCCCAATTTCGTGAATACGAATCTCGTTCATCCTCCACAATCATATTATGTAAAATTCGGGAATATCAGTTGAACCACTACTGAAACGTTGTGTGTTTAAATTATTTGGTTGTTCACTGTTTGAATAGTTGGTATGAGCGACATGAAAGTTATTTCCAGAGATAGGTGGATAGCCATAAGGCATATAATGATGGTTATACGGGTATTGCATGCCAAAGTTGGGTGGCATCATATATTGTTGTGGAATATTATGATGGATTCCGGACGTTCAATGTTTTGGTTCGAAGGTTGTATATTTGGGTTTTGAGCTTGATTTGGGAAGTAATTTGGAAAGAAGTTGTAGTTTTGTGAAGGATCCATGAAAGAGTTTGAAGATTTCAAAAGAAAGGTGATACAAACAAGGATGATAATATGGTAGAAAATTTCTGAAGTTTTTTGGTGTCCAAATGACACAAACCAAGTCTCTATTTATAGATCGTGAAAAATAAAAAATATTGATATAATTTTTTTTATTTATTGATCAATTATTATTAAAATGTATTTTTAAAATAAGAAAACTAAAATCAAAAGGTAGATATTATCCTGCCACATGGCAGCCTCTCATTGGGCAAAACAAAATTTGACACCCATGTCAAATTTTGACACCCAAAATTTGACACCCACTTTTGCCCCTGTTGTCTCCCACCCTCCTCTTTTGACACCCAAATGACACCCCAAATGCTCTCCTGCTGCGGCTGGTCTTAATGTCCTATATATTATTATTTTATTAATAATAAATTTTAAACATCTCCCTAATTTAGTTAGACATTCTAGTTATAAAATTTTCAACCAAATAATTATCCTAATTAATAACTTAGTTTTAATTTTATTTACATAAATAATAATAATATATAATTATTTACATTACATATTTCCTATATAACTTATAATTAATATCACATATAAACATATTTGGCATATCTAATTTATTAAAATATTATTGTTTTATATTCCGCAGAAGTTTTTAACTTATAAACTAATGTCATTATCGGGTTATGTCGTTCATAAGTTAAATAAGAATAAATCATAAAATAGCTCTAATATTGGTTGGGAGTATATAATTGATATTTATAGCAATTCTAAGAAAGGAAAATGAAAATTTTGTTTTAAATTATTCTTGAGTGAAATATATTGTTTCAAACATAATTTAGATTGTACACATAAAGCTGAGCCTTGTATTAGTGTTTCTGATGATGTGAAATTATAGATTATAGATTTTTTTTTTATCAAAATGATGAGGAAAAAAAATGAAAAAGACAAAAATATATTAATGAGAATGAAGATGATGAACGAGAGGAGATATGTAAATTATTTCAAAATAATTTGACAAGGTGCGAGACAACCTTTTATAAAAAGATTAAATGTAAAAAAAAAAACCAGTTAGTGAAATATTTAAGAAAAATTTAACGGAGGATGTTTGTCAAATAATCTATCGTTTTTTCTATACTAGTGTTATTCCTTTCAATGTTATGAAAAATTCTTATTTTAAAAAAACACTTGAAATGGTTGTTAGACATGGTCCAGGATTTAAAATACCTATTTATCATAAAATACGAGTGAAATATCTAAAGAAAGAGGTGAAACTAACACACGAATTGCTAATAGATTTTAAGATAGAATAGAGAAAAACATGTTGCTTAATTATGTCAGACATGGTTGGACACTGATAAGAAAAAACATTTTATTTATAATTTTTAGTTAACCGTCCTAAAGTAACGGTTTTCTAACTTCTACTAACACTTCCGACATTTCTAAGACAACGGAGAAGATATTTCAAATGTTAAATGCAATTGTAGAAAAAAGTTGGAGAAGAAAATATTATTTAAATAATTAGTGACAATGTTGCTAATTACAAATTAGCTAGTGAATTGTTGATAGAAAAATGTTATATTTGACTCCTTGTGTTGCTTATTGTATTGATCTAATGTTAGAAGATTTTGAAAAAAAATTAACCTTGACAATTGAGAGTGCTAAAAATATAACAATGTATATATACTCGAGATCTTTACTTATATCTATATTAAAACATTTTACTGATGAAAGAAACCTGATTAGACCAGCAAAGACAAGATTTGTCACTGCATATCTCGAAGTTTTATTAACTTAAAAGTTCCACTAATGACTATATTTAGTTTAAGAAATTGGAGATCAAAGTCATTCTCGAGTATTGTTGATGAAAAGAAAATTGAAGCAATGTTTATTGGTGGTCGATTATGGTCAAATATAATTACACTTCTCAAAGTTGCGAGACCTCTAATTAAATTAAAGTACTTAGAATGATGGATTCAGATGTTAAACCCATAAATTTTATTTATGAACAAATGGATGAAGTTAAAGAAAAGATTAAAGTCAACTTCAACACTATAAAGAGAAGAAAATAAGTAACATTTGTATTTTTATTATTTTTTAATTATATAAAATATTCATTTATCTATGTATTCATAATATATTGTTTGTCTTCAATTTAGTTATGAACTTATTTGAAAGGTTATTGATGAACAATGAGCAATTTAACTCTACATACCCTTACATGCTACTGGTTATTATCTAAATCCTCAATATTATTATAATTGTGATTTTAAATCCAATTTTTATATTAAAAAGGGTATCATTATAATTGTGATTTTAAATCCAATTTTTATATTAAAAAGGGTTTATATAGTGTATTGAAAGTATGCTAACCGATGAAAATATGATAAGTAAATAGATATCCAGCTTGAATCTTTATAAGGATTATTTGGTTCTAAATTTGCAAAAATGACTATAAACACAAAGTCAAGAGGTTGTAAATAGAATTGAAGTGCATTTGAAATGATATATTTTTGTTTTTACATATATTTAAATGAGTAATGATATATACAGCACCCTTATACAGTACTTTCGCACAGCACTTACCTCATTTGGAAAAAAGAGAAAATATATCTTAAAAAAAATACAAGAGAGAGAAAAATATTTTCTCTTTCTTTCAAAATTAGGTAGGTGCTGTGCGAAGGTACTGTATATATCATTACTCTATTTAAATATCTTTGACTTACCTAATTATTCAAAGTTTAAAATTAGAACATTAATATTTTTTTGTTTATAAGTTCATACAAAGCTAGAAATTGTATACTTGGTATTTGTCATGTACAACATGAAGTTAAAGGACATACATTGAAGCTGTTTCTTTTGATGAAAATGATACTTATGATCATCGTCATCTCAAACACGTTTATTTATAGAGAGTACTGAATGTAGAGAAAACGAAAAAAAAATGTACGAGCAAGATGATGTAAAAGATCTTGATGTAAAAGGAGTAGAAAGAGATGAAGTTGATAATGTTATGGATGATTTAGACAATTTTGATGTTAGTAATGAGACAAATATTGATGATTTAATTTGTTGATTTAAGAAGTTGTTATGAACAATTTATTAAATATTTTGAATTATTTTTATTTATAAAGTTTAAAATATTTTGAATGATTTATTATTTAATAGTTAAATATGATTTATAACGAGTTTATGATAATCTTACGATTTTACATAAATTCTTAATTTTTATAACCTTAGTCGAATAAACTTATTGGAAACATAGTAGAAGGTGAACCATTTTTTTTTCTCGAAATGTCAAACAATATAACTCGAACCATGCATTATTAATACCCATTATTATAAATGTTAAGGTCTAACTAAAAGATAGGTTCTTCTCCTTCTTTTTAAATAAATATTTTTTAATGTTAAAAAAAAAGTTACAACCAAGTGGAATATTAATAATAACTATATCACACATTTTAAAAAAAAAACTCAAACCCTAACATCTACTTTATTTTTTTTTTTAAAACTCAAACCCTAACATCTACTTTAATATGATGTTAAGGGTAAATCAAGTGCTGCATTAGTGTATAATATGACACTTATAACTTTTCTATACTCGGGTTAGATTGGATTCAATTTTTTTTAATGATAATTTTGAGGAGGGTACTTTTTTAAAGGATTTTTTTTAATATATAATAATAAATAATAATTTAAAAAAGAAAATTTATTTATTATATTTTAATTAATAAATTAAATGATAATAAATTAATAGAAATAATATTTGATTCGCTGAATTATTTAAATAATTCTAATTCGACCCATTAAAGAATAGCTAATAATGTTTCTCCAAACTATATATATGGTTGCAACTTGCACCTCTAATGCGTTTTTTTTTTATTTTTTATTTTATTTTAACTTTTAAAATTTATTTTTGTACGCATCAATATCATTCTAAATGCTAATCATCAAATTACTATTTAATCAATTATAAATTTTAAATTTTAAAATTCAAAATTAAACAAGACATTATATTTATTCAACTATTTTTTTTAATAACTTTACTTTTCCAGAACAAATTAAATTTTTCTTTCAAATAACCAATATCAAACAAGCTTGTCACTGTATATGAATTCTTTAATATTTCTATCATGCCTCAAAAGTCTAGGTGATGCATCTATCTAAGTTATTGTAATTTGTCTTTATTATAATTAGCCTTTTATTTCATTATTATTATTAAAACCACCTATATCTCATTTTCACCTTTTCCTGTTAAGGCAACTCTGATACAATGAAGCAGCCAAATGAAAGCAGCTATATCAATATCTTTTTACAGACTTATTATGTGTTTTTATAACATCATTATAAAAAACATTTGTAGATTAAGTAGATAAAAGGTCCTCTCTTTTAGATGGCTAATCGAGATCGGCGGCCTAGAACAACCTAATTTTGGTTTCGAATTTGAACTTCATTCCATAATATTTTCGTCTTCCACAACTATAAGTAAAATAAGTACACTTTTACCCATTTGAAAATATTCATTGGGTTTGGATTTGATTAACTCACTAAGATAACTTAAGTGACAAGAATGATTTTTATTAGATTAAAAGTCACAGATTCGATTCTCATTTAAGACGTTTTAAGTTGAAGTGTGAGTTATACTGTTTTCTAATATTTTGTAATGTTCTAAAATATAAATTAATGTTGGGTTTTAGGGCATATTTAATTAAGGAAAAAAAAACACAACAGTTTTTGGGTTTTTTTTTCCTCTCACTTCCAACAGTTCTTCCTCAATTGAAGCAACAATTCATCCATTGAAGCAGCAGGTTCTTCTTCTGATTTCCTTTATCTCTTCTCAATTTGGTTAGCCATCTTTAGTGATGATGATAATATATGTGAATGACAAGTTAGGATGAGGTCAATTGATAACTTTTGTTAGATTACCTCTAGACTTGTATTAAACTACATTGTATACCCATTTGATATAGTGGATGATTTAAGTGGCCGAAGTGTCCCGTAGTTTTTACCTAATTTGGGGTTTCCACGTATAATCTTGGTGTCCTGCTCTCTATTTCTTTGATTGTTTGATTGTTTGATGCTCAATTGTTTTGGCTGCCTATTTGATTACACAAAAGGGAAAAAGAATTGTTAGGCATTGTTGTACCTTGTTTATTTATGAATTGGATGAACATGTGCTATTATTCGATTTCTCCAACAAGTGGTATCAGAGCTGAGGTCGTTTGGTGGTGATTCTTGTATAATTCAAATGGAAGAATCGTTGAGTAGTAATGGAACGATGATCAAAGTCATAGCTACCAATTACACAATCTGGATGTCACGGATGGAGGACTTATTGTGTAATTATGATTATGAAGACACTATTTTGGGTGATAAAGGAAAACCAGAGGCTATGACAGATGCAGATTGGAAGAAGCTAAACAAAAAGGCAGTTGGTAAAATCAGGCAATGGGTTGACAACAGTGTGTATCAGCATGTGGCTACTGAAGTTAATGCTTATAAGGTGTGGACTATTTTGAGTGAACTGTATGAGAAGAACAAACTCAAAACAGAGCATTTCTATTTAGGAAGCTTTGCTCGTTGAAATATCAAGATGGGTCTTCTATGTCTGAGCATCTAAATGCTTTTCAGGGGATTCTAAATGAGTTGGCTGCGATATGAATGAAATTTGATGATGAGCTTCATGCTATGTGTTTGATTAATTCTCTGCCTGATAGTTGGGAAACACTTGTGGTTTCAATTACCAATTCTGTTCCACAAGGTAAGCTCACTTTGAAAATGATGAAAGAGAGCGTGCTGAATGAAGATGCTAGAAGAAAAGAACAAGGCTTCTCGACTCCAAGTCAGGTGTTCGTGACTGAGAAAAGAGGTAGAAGTAAAAGTAAAACTCCAAAGAATCGTAGTGGCAGTTCAGACAGGTCACGAGGAACATCCAACTCGAGGAAAGAGATTACATGTTATCATTGTGGCAAGCCAGGACACAAGAAGTATCAGTGCAGATCTTTGAAGCGGGAACAAAAGGAGAATAAGAAAAATGAAAGTAGTAAGGTTGCAGATGTGGGTGGTAACGACATCGATATTGTTTACGACAATGATAGTATCAACCTTGTTTCTCAAGATACATAATGGGTGGTAGACTCAGGTGCTTCTTATCATGTCACAAATTGTTGTGATATATTTGCTTCTTACACTAGTGGACAGTTTGGTTCAGTGACGTTGGGAAACCATGTCACGTGTAAGATTGTTGGAAAAGGAGATGTCTATTTAGATACTAACACTTCGTGCAAGCTACTTTTGAAGAATGTTCGACATGTTCCTGATATTCGGATGAATTTGATCTCTACTGGTATTCTTGATGATGAGGGCTATCATAGTTACTTTGGTGAAGGAAAATGGAAACTCACTAAGAGGTCTTTGGTGATAGCTAAAGGAAAGAAGGTCAGTTCTCTTTATGTGACAAAGACTAAGTCTTACGGGGGAGAAGCAAATGTAGTTAATGATTGTTCAACACAGCTTTGACATAAGAGACTTGGTCACTTAAGTCAGAATGGCATGCAAGTTCTCTCCAAGACAATCAATCTTCAAGTCTTAAAGTCCACAGATTTGAAGACATGCACAGATTGCTTAGTTGGTAAGCAACATAGAGTTTCTTTCAAAAGTTTCTCTCCATCTAGGAAGCCCAATATCCTAGATATGGTTCACACAGACATATGTTTTATGGATTCCTTGACTTTAGATGGTGCTCATTATTACATCACTTTTATCGATGATTGCTCAAGGAAGGTGTGGGCATATTGCTTGAAGACTAAGGATCAAGCATTGAATTACTTCAAGTTGTTTCATGCTAAAGTGGAGAGAGAAACTGGGAAGAAGTTGAAATGTGTTCGTTCGGACAATGGTGGCGAATACAGAGGACCATTTGTGGAATACTGTAAAAGTCATGGGATCAAGATTTTGAAGACTGTGCCAAAAACACCTCAACAGAATGGAGTTGCAGAGAGGATGAACAGGTCTATCAATGAGAGAATTTTGTGTATGTTATCTCATGCTAAGTTGCCAAAATCCTTTTGGGGAGAGGCAATGAAGACAACAGTTGATCTGATAAACCTTTCACCCTCAACTCCTTTAGATGACGACATTCCAGAAAGAGTTTGGAGAGGTAAAGACGTCTTTTATGATCACTTGAGAGTTTTTGGTTGTAAAGTGTTTGTTCATGTTCCTCGAGATGAGAGAGCTAAGCTTGATAGCAAGACGAGACAATGTATCTTTATTGGGTATGACCACGGAGAATTTGGGTACCGATGTTGGGATCCGGTTAACAAGAAACTCATTAGAAGCAGAGATGTGGTATTCTTTAAAGATCAGACCATTGAAGACTTTGAGAAAAAAGAAAAGCCGAAGTCTACAGAGAATGAATTGCTTGACAATGGTAGGATTCGTACACCACAATCACAGCCCAATGATGTGGAAAATGCCCAAGTTGAGGTTGATGAGACTCCTCTAGTTGATGCTGAGCCAACAGAGGAAGCTGAACAAGATGATGATAGTTCTCTAGAACCACCTGATGATCAGCATATTAGAAGATCTAGTAGGCAGAGACAACCTTCTAGTAGGTATCCTCCCAATGAGTATGTGATGTTGACTGACGGGGAAGAACCAGAAACCTATCAAGAAGTATTGTCTCATGAAAACAAGAACAAGTGGTCGGTGGCAATGCAAGAAGAGATAAATTCCTTGCAAGAGAACGAGACTTATGACTTGGTGAAACTTCTGAAAGGAAAGAAGACTTTGAAGAACAAGTGGGTATTCAAGTTAAAGCATCAAGAGAATATCTCACAACCTCGATACAAAGCAAGACTGGTTGTGAAGGGCTTTGGACAGAAAAAGAGGATTGATTTTGAAGAGATCTTCTCACCGGTTGTGAAGAGGTCATCCATCAGAGTTGTGTTAGCATTGGCTGCTAGTCAAGATTTGGAAATTGAACAACTGGATGTGAAGACTGCATTTCTCCATGGTGACTTGGAGGAAGAGATCTATATGGAACAATCTGAGGGTTTCAAAGTTAAAGGTAAAGAAGATCTTGTCTGCAGGTTGAGGAAAAGTTTGTATGGGCTCAAGCAAGCGCCTAGACAATGGTACAAGAAATTTGACTCCTTCATGGAAGCAAATGGGTACAGTAAGACTACTTCTGATCATTGTGTTTTCATCAAGATATACGGTGTTGATGATTATGTTATTCTTTTGTTCTATGTTGATGATATGCTGATTGTTGGGCAAGATATTGCAAAATTGAGAAGCTCAAAAGGGATTTGAACAAGTCTTTTGCGATGAAGGATTTGGGTTCAGTGAAGCAGGTCTTAGGCATGGAAATCACAAGAGACAGAAAGAACAGAACACTTTGGCTATCACAGGAGAAGTACATTGAGAAGGTACTTGAGAGGTTTGCAATGAAAAATGAAAAACCGATTTCAGTTCCACTTGCAGGTCATTTCAAGTTGAGTTCTAAACAATGTCCTACAAGTGAGAAAGAGAAAGATGAAATGAAGAATGTACCTTATGCCTCTGCAGTTGGTAGTCTTATGTATGCCATTGTATGTACAAGACCGGACATATCACATGCAGTTGGTGTTGTTAGTCGGTATCTCTCCAACCCGGGAGAAGAACATTGGTTGGTTGTTAAGTGGATTCTCATATATCTTCGAGGCTCTTCGAAAGCACGTTTATGCTTCGGAAGTGATACTCCTATTTTGGAAGGCTTTATAGATTCTGATATGGCGGGTGATGTTGATTCAAGAAAATTTGTATCAGGTTTTTTGGTTACCTTTGCAGGCGGTGCTGTTTCGTGGCAGTCAAGGTTACAAAAGTGTGTTGCTTTGTCTACTACAGAAGCTGAGTATATTGCAGCTACTAAGGCATGTAAAGAGGTGTTATGGATGAAGAAGTTCCTACAAGAGTTGGGCCAAAAGCAAGAGAAGTTTACTTTGTTTTGCGACAGTCAAAGTGCCATTCATCTCTCAAAGAATTCAGCTTTTCATTCGAGATCCAAACACATCGACGTGAGATATCATTGGATACGTGATGTGCTTGAGGCAAAAGAGCTGAACTTGGAGAAGATTCATACAAGTGAGAATGATGCCGATATGTTTACGAAATCCTTGCCTAAGGACAAGTTTGAAGATTGTCGGGAGATAGCGGATTTATTGGAGCCCGCAAAGTTGCGTTGACGGGGGAGATTTGTTGGGTCAGCTCATTTGACAGCTGGGCCTAACAAATTAATAAAACCCATTAGACCATATTTAATTAAGGCAAAAAAAAACACAGCAGTTTTTGAGGGTTTTTTTTTTCTCTCTCTCTTTCAGCAGTTCTTCCTCCATTGAAGCAACAATTTCTCCATTGAAGCAGCAGATTCTTCTTCTGATTTCCTTTATCTCTTCTCCATTTGGTTAGCCATCTTTAGTGATGATGATAATATATGTGAATGACAAGTTATGATGAGGTCAATTGATAACTTTTGTTAGATTACCTCTAGGCTTGTATTGAACTACATTGTATACCCATTTGATATAGTGAATGATTTAAGTGGCCGAAGTGTCCCGTGGTTTTTACTTAATTTGGGTTTTCTACGTATAATCTTGGTGTCATGCTCTCTGTTTCTTTGATTGTTTGATTGTTTGATGCTCAATTGTTTTGGCTGCCTATTTGATTACACAAAAGGGAAAAAAATTGTTAAGCCTTGTTGTAGCTTGTTTATTTCTGAATTGGATGAACAAGTGCTATTATTCGATTTCTCCAAGAATTAATTATTAAATTTATTGTACTTCTTCTAATTCAAACCTAAATGTAGTTATAAAAGGTACTTTAAATGAGTCTATTGTAATAGAACATTAATTAATGTGCATGCTTGTATTAATCATTCTTAATAGTTAAAATGATATGAAATTTAAATTCAAGGCTTACCACCGTCATGTATTGTGATACACGTTGAAAGAATTTTGACCCATGTAGGAAATATGGATGGATAAAGAAGAAAGTTGATTTGTTCCTAATTTTCTAGAGGACTTTTGGAGCAACAAATGGGGGTAAAAAATGTAAAAAAATAAACAATGTTTAATAATTAGATGATTGAAAGAGAAAGGCCCTTCGAATAAGGAAGGAATTTGGGTAAAATTACTCTCTCAACTTGAGACCCCACTTTACCATAAATTTTGATTATGAATTCATTCACTTAGATTTGGTTCATGTATCTTCTCTATCTAGAGAATATGTCGTCATAATGCGATTTGTTTAATGTTAAATCTTGGAATAATTTATTTATTTATTAATGCTTTAATATCTTTAATTTATGTTACAAACTTGTCCAATTGGAATATACTTCATATTAAACATGTGTGATGTGTCTTATATATAGTTGTCTCTAGACCCTTTTTAGAAAAAAAATAAAAAAAAAAATATAAAAGTTGAGTAATTTAACTTTAATTATTGGTTATGAAAGATGCTCACTTTATGTAAGAAGGTGGCTTAGTCACTTCTTAGTTTCAAATGAATAATTTGATAATTAATTTCTTGTTAGGGTTAAAGATTAATTATATGATTGTATGGAGTGTATTATTCTTATTAATTTTGTTTTTGTTTTTATGAATGCCCCCAAAATATAATATCACCCACTAATATATAAATTAGAGATTTTCATGAAGTGGATTATGGATTTGTGGTCAGAATAGAGTTTCATTTTTTATATCATAATTAATGAGTGACAATGCTTATACAATCATTTTTATAACTACATAATATTAATTATATGGTTATACATTAATTATCAGGTTATTAAGATGTAAAAAAATATCAATTATATATGTTATTATATAAATTAGGAAGATACTCGTGCGATTCACACGGATAAAAATATATTGTACTGCGTTCATCAAATTTGGTGTTAAATTTAAAATATAAAGTGTTAGTAGCTTAATTGGTTAAAGAGTTATACTTGTTTTTGTTAGGTTGCGAGTTTGAAACATACTTATAATATTTTTAATTTTATTTTTAACCATTTTAAATTAATGAGCGGGTTCAACTCAGAATTCGACTCAAGTATCCATTTACTTTAACATATATATCCAAATTAACCACAACTCTCGTCCCGACAATCCGGACACTTTCAAAATTAAGCATCATTATATATATAGATAAATGGATTGATGACGATATAAATTTATGAGTTAAACATTTATTTATTTTTTTTCTCTTTTTTTAGAAAAAAAATTTAAAAAAAATTGAAAAGACACTATTTTTTGGCTTCTTGGAGTTTGTTATGTTTTTTTCTCACCACTTAGATTTGAGTTGATATTTTATTTTGTTTGATACGACATCTTATTTAGTCAGATTGAATTTTTTATCCCGAATTGTTGTGATCAGAATAATTCTCTTAATTTTCGGTGGATCGTTTGCTGCTCTTATATATCCTCCGATTGTGTTGGTGATGTTTTCTCGATTCCGTGTCTATCCCTTTTTAACAAAAATTGATATGAAATTATCGGATCTGGTGTTGTTTTTTATTTTTATAATAAAGAATCATTGAATAAGATCTTTTATTCGGAGACCTTCTTACAAGTATTCTCTCATTATTTCTACGGGTTTCTCACTTTTTTGAACATATATGTATGTAGATGGTGTTATCACTTGACATGACTTTTTCTGGTGTTGCTAACCAACCCTTGGTCAATGATAAAATTCAATGTCGCTAAGAATATTTTGTTGAAATTCTTTCGACTCTGTTTGATTGATTTGTTAGACTACTTCATCCCTCATCATTACGAATTTTTTGAGTCATCTAAAAAAAAATCAAAAGATGGTTCCATCTTCATAATTATAATTTTAATTACTACAAATATGACATATTATTTAACACATAAATTTTTATTTATTTATTTTGATTTTGCTAATATTATTTTGCAATTTAATTTTCGATAACTCCTTATTTGATTATTTGAATTAATAAAAATTATTTTTCTTTAAAAAAAATAATAATAATAATTTATGAGTTAGAAATTAGAATAATGAATGCTATATTTTGTTTGGGTTTATATAATATTGAATTAGAATAATGATTTTAATTTGTTATGGATTGAAATTAAACTACAATTTAATTATTAACTTTGAAAAAAACGGAATAAATATGTTTTAGAAAATTAACAGAGATATAATATATCTTATATAATTTTAAACTATAAAATTGAAACTTTATAAATTAGGACATTCATCATAAAAAAAATAATTTAACATATTAAACCACCATTCGGCAATTCCAATACTAGCTAACTGGAGGAGAATTCTAATTCAATTTCAATAATTATAATTTAACTAAAATTTAATATGTTAGGAAAATCACACATAATTACAATTCTAACGTGAGCATAATGTAATTACAACATACAAAATTATATATATTTCATTATAATTCCTTAGTTTAAAATATTTAAAATTAGACCCCAATTTCAATTTTAATGTGATTCAACGTCCTTAGTTAAATATAGAATTATAAATTTATAATAATCCAAACATAGTAAAGTTTTAATATGAGTTTAGAATTGTAATTCAATTTCAAATTTATTAATGTTGGTTGATTAACTTAAAATAAAGAATTTGAATTGAATATTGTATAATATGACATTTAAGTTTTAATTTAAATTTTTTCTCTTCAAAATTACAATTCAATTCATGATTAAGAATAATAAATTTAGATTTGAATTATATCCAAAATAACAACAAATGTAGAACCCATAATTTGAATGATTGAATGGTCAAATGATATAAGGACAAATTTGGTCTCCCATATCCCAATTGGCACTGATTCAAATATTGAACATTTGAAAGTATTCTTTTCATCATTTATCTCATATTAAGATTACTAATTATTGAACTTTTGAAATGTATTTATTTTAATGATATGTAATTAAGGAAATTTTAAATGTTACTAATCAAGTGTGAAAATTTGAACCTATCTTAGTTGTTCTTAGCTCTTTCGTACTCTTTTAAAATATTAAAGTAAATAAATACAGTTTCTTTTGAAACCATAAACTAATTATATATAATATAAAAAATAATTTTAAATAAATATTAAATTGGTTAATTGAGACCATGTTGATTTATTAAATATTAAATACTTTTTAGTTAAAGAGAACTAGCATTACTTAAATTAATTATAATATTGTTATATTTTTATCTTAAATTAAAGTTGACTAAAAATATTAACTTAGATAAATTTTAAATATATTTAATTATATAAATTATACAAATGTAATTTAAATTAAATTAAAGTTTAAAAAGAAACTAATAACAAGCTAGAATGGATGAGAAAATTCTAAAACTTTGTTGAAGTATTTTTTTTACAAATTATTAAAAATTGAGTTATTTAAACAAAAAAATATTAATGGTATCAATCTAACAATAAAATATATATTTAAAAACAAATATATGCTATTTGATTGATGATTATAATATGGTTGATAATAGAATTTATGTTGGGATAAGATAAAATTCAAATATAATGAATAATGAATCAAACAAGGCCTTGATTAAGAATAAAACGTGAGAAAATGCATAGAAAAAAAGTCAGATCAAAGCTTGACATATATTGAAAAAATGAATTTTATGTTTATTTGGCTAATTTTGAAGATAGTAAATTGAAAATGCAATATCCAATTAAAATAAAGATTTTCATTTATATTGGTCATAAGTCTAATGTATATATTTTTGACGTGATGCATCTTTGTCACAACTTCTTTATGCAATGATTCAATTTTATCCGCAATTGTGTGATGGTGTAAGTCATGTTTTTCGAAAAGATCATCAAATTCTTTTCTAACAAGATATACTGTTATTTACCCTAAACATAAATTCTTTGAGCTTGTAAAAAAATCAAATCTTACCTAGGCTATACTAAACAATATTTTAGTTTAAGTGAGGTTGTTTTGAATAAACTAAATTAAAAAAGCCTAACATTTTTTCCCTTTCTATAACAATTTAAAGATTAAAGAATAAATTGAATGGAATATATAAGTCTAATGCTATAAAATCATAACTTGATAATTTAGCTAAACTATATAGAAATACTAAAATTCAAATAATAAGAACTTAGGGCATCTCTAATGGAACCTCATATGCATACCCATACCCATTTTTTCTCAACCGGCCAACAAACGCAGCGACAAAATAAGATTTTACTCTTTTTCTACCCCCACATATATACATATTTCCTGTTCAAAAACTTTTATAAAATTTTAAATAAACCTTTGAAATATATAAACTCTTTAATTTAAATATTAAACTTGTTTATATAAATTATTTAAAACATTTCATTTGTTCTTTTAATTTTTAATTTTAAGATAAAAAGTTATAATATTTTTTAAATGTATAATTAAATCATTATTTTTTGGGTATGAATTGTTAATATATAATTAATTTTATCTTAATTTTATTAAAAAAATAAAAAAATATTGGAGTTAAATATATAAAGTTGATAAATATATAGATAATATTAATAAAGTTTAAAAAAAGTTAATATAAGAAATGAATATTTTAAAAATATATTTTTTAGTTTATAAATGAATTTTTTAATTAGAGATGAATTAGTGTTTAATTTTACGTTTAGAGTTTGAAAATGAATTTGTGAAAACGAGAATTCTTATAAAGTTAAAAAGAGAAGTAAAACTTTAGACTAAATAGAAAATGCCAAATAGGACCACCAAACCTAGGAAAGCTGTCCAAACCTAGGAAAGTTGTATTTTCTTTCCTTTGAATCTATGGGCCATCTTATTCTTGTCCTTTTCTTTTATAATTTCACTGTCATATTTAATTATTTATATATTCATTATTGTTGTTGGGTCACCAATTTTCTTTTATGCATATTTAATTGTTAATATACTACTATGTCACATTAAATTGCATTTGCAAGTTAAGCTTGCTTTATCATTAACTCCATAAATTTCTTAATCAACTGTTAGTGCTAAGAAATCTTATCGTGTTAAATTTAAAAATTAATATTTTAAGTGCACGAACCTATGCTTTCGAGCTATCAAAGTGGGCTCTTCGTTGTATTATTCTTTTAAAAACGTGGATATTTTAAGAATGCATATAAAATCATATATATAGTGAAAATATTGCGTCGGTTTGACTTAATATGATTATAAATTGTTATCTCATACAGTAAATTTAAGAAGTAAAAAAAGTAAGTGACAATCAATAAATAAAGGGTAACCCTTTAAATATTAAGCCATCTTTATAAATGAAAAGGTAGAGATATAAATACAAGGCCTTTAATATTTTTTAGTGGGACACATATACCATGATCTCATAAAGGCTATCTATAATACTTTTTTCAACAACCCAATCTTTTAAGTAAATTATTATATTAAAAATTAATAAATATATAATTTTTACTTACAAAATTACGTTCGGGGATCGCGGTCAATCGATAGGTTTACTCTGTAACGTTATTATTACGACGATAATGAAGATTTCTTCTGAAAAAACGATGAACCGGTAATGAACTCATTAATTTTTCTTGAAGATCTTCGAAGTCGTTAATGCTAAATATTTTGTTATATTTGTTTGTTGGTGAATATTTTTGTTAATGTTTTTATTGTTGCTTTTAAATGATTAATCTAGTTATGTTTCAAGTATGTTTAGTGATAAAATAAATATTTGTATTTTTATATTATTTTTATTGTTAAGTTTAAACAAATATCGATATTGTTATATTTTAAATGAACAAATAATAATAGAATTTTGACTTACAAATTAAAATTGGTAGACTATTGAGCTCATCAGATATCTACTAGGGATCCCCATTTTTTTTATCCATCTAACTGACACCAGTATTTTACTATTGTTTGTTGTTAAAGGTCCTTTTCTATTTTTTATTTTAAGTTTGTATTAAAAATATTTTTTTTAATATATATATATATATATTAATTATTCAACTTATTAATTAAAATATTATAATATTTCTAATTTATTTTATAAAATTAAATATACAATATAAAAAACATGATAATAATTCAACAAATTATTAATAACTTATTAATTTTTATAATAATATTTATTTAATCTAATAAAAGAACAAATTTACTAATCAGTCCTGGAATGTTTATATGTGAATATTGTTTATCATATTTTGGATGAAGTGTAATGATGGGCTTTTTATAGAGTTCGTAATGATATTGAACAAATTTGAAGGATATCATTTCTTTTTATGGAAACTCACTTATTCGAATTTGGAGACGAATTTCAATTTATGAAAAAATTGGTTGATTTGTCAAAGATATAACATTGTTTATGAGGAAGTCACTAGTTTAAATATTTTAAAAATTACTTAATTTTCATGTAACTGTGGTGGTTGTTTGCTTGTTTTATTTTGTTATTCATTATTGTCGTTTATGTCACTTAAAATTAAAATAATGTTTGTCTTGCCTTAATTCATGAACTCAAGTTAATCTTTTTTTATTGAAATTTTAATGAAATGATGTTTTTTTTTTTAATCTTTATGAAATGAAAAGATAACGAACATTTTTTTTATTATTTTGTGTGATAAAAATGAATTGAGGTTTTGATTGTGATTTTTTAAATAGTTTTAAGATATATATATAATTAATCATCATTTAATTTCACTTTTTAGTCCATTTTATTATTTTATTTATTAATTAAAATATTTATTTTTATTTTTATAAAATTTATTGTATTACTATTTTTAAAGTTTGTGTACCAAAAATATCTCACTTATTTGAAATCACTACCAACTAATTTTTGTAAAATAAATCATAAATTATTTAAAACACCTTCCACTAAACAAGACCTTGGTACTTAACTATTTAAAGTTTAATAATAATAATAATAATAATAATAATAAACAAATTAAACCTTAGAGCTTGTTTGATATTAATTTTAGAGAATTTTTGAAATTTCATCCCCAAAATCTTATTGAATAAAAAAAATAAGTTATTTAAATTGTAACCGATTTAATTACTAAAATGTGTATATAAAATTAAAATTTAATAATTTTATTTTATTTTATTAACTCATCTTTTATTAATTAATGAAAGGAGTGTTTTTAATGATTAAAACAATATTAATATATTACAGAAAGAAACACTAGAAAACTAAGTAATAACTTTAATAAATACCTACCAAAAACTCACATCAAACAAGCTCCAAATATTTTACTTTTTTTTTTTTTTTTGCTAAAAGAGAATCTATTATTAAAAAGAGAGCCATTCTCTTTTTGTTTGTTTCATTTAACTTAGCGTGTAATAAAATAATATTTTATACACAAAAAAAGTATTATTGATAATATAAATAATACATCGGCAAGTGGATCAAATCCCATAGAAGCAATTATTTTAATTTTTTTTATATTTATTTTTTCAAAATAACAAATAACAAAAATTAACTAATCTTAATTTTTTTAAAATAGAATAATATATATATATATATATAATTTATTTTAAAAGGCTAGCAATACAAAATCCTACTTTTATTTAAGGGCAATGTTAGTGAAAATTTGTAATTTTTTACATTTAAACTAGCTCGATGATTAATAAATAAATAAATAAATATATATATAATAAGATTTATATATATATAAAATAATACCATGCCTACTTGCAAATCATTGCCTATACAACATCATCAATTTTATAAATAAAATACTCAACCCATCCAAGTCGATGTCACAAAATTACAATAAAATATTTGAAACATTTATACTTTGGTTAGTTAAGTTTTAGATTTCTGATTTCTTCATTGTGCCAACAAATTTATTCTTGTATATTTTCATAAAAAAAAATAGAAATTAAAATTTTTAGTAGCTCGATCAGAATTATAATATAAATTAATAATGATTATAATAAATAAAATAATATTTCAAAATCTAATAATAATTATAAGATTCATTAATCAAGATCTTACAATAAAAGTACAATCCCCCACCCCAAACAAACTCTCAAATCACCCACTTTCATAGTCACACTAATTAAATGGGCAATATTAAAAGCATAGTTTATTTTATTTTAATTTTAAAACAAAACCACCACATATATTAATTAATTAATTAATTAATATCCCATACTAAACTCATCGGAAGCATCACCAACAAAATCATCTAATATCCAAAAACCATCCGATTCCGGCTCCGGCACCACCAGCTCCGGCACCACCATCTCCGGCACCACCAGCTCCGGCTGACTCATACCCTGAAACTGAGTCGACTCAGTCTCCGGCTCCAAACCCAGATAAGATTCCAACCCCATAATATGCTCTTTCAACTCAATCTCACCCGACCCAATCGGGAAATAGTAAGGAGTCTCATTAGTTTCAGATACCATCCACTGAGTCAAATCCGATTCCCCGTCAGACTTCGCCGGATTTGTTGGTGGCGGCGGTGGTTGGTTTGGGAAGTTGAGTTTAGCTTTGTCGCCACGGATTCGTTTAGCGGCTACGTCGTAGGCTCGGGCGGCTTCTTCAGATGAGTTATAAGTACCGAGCCAAACTCGGACACCTTTTTGCGGGTCACGAATCTCGGCTGCCCATTTTCCCCATGGCCTTTGTCTGATTCCTCTGTATATGTTCTTCCTCGTTCTCTTCTTTTCAGTACCCTTTACTGGAAATATAATAATAATAATTAATAAATGAAAGATGATATTAGATCGTTGATTTTTTTCAATTACCTTTATTGGGTTGTCTTGGTTTGGGAGTTTTCTTGAGAGGATGATGGATGGAGGTGGTAGATCCGCCATTGTTGAAGGGTTTGGGATCGAGAGTACCAAATAGGTCAGAGAAGGTGTCGAACTCGGACCAGAAATCGTCGGTCATCAACTTTCTGCCTGGTTGGAGTGGCACCAAATCGGAGATGATAGCTCCTCCACACATTTTTCAATGGAAAAGTAGAGTTTTTGAAATTAGGGTTTGAGAGAGATGAGAGAGGATTTGTGAATGGTGTGAGGAAGAAGAAGGAAGGAGGCGGTTTGAATAAATACATGGAAATGATGAATCGACTGACTGAATGAATGACTATTCAAGAAGAGGACAATAGTAATATTACAGTCACAGTAGCCATATGATTGGCACAACTAAAAGTACCAGCTGCAGATTATCTCAAACTTTTTACTTTTTATTATTATTATTATTATAACTATTCAATTATTTATTTATTAAAATTTTATAATTAAACTAATTAAATTATGCTTTTAATATTTGTTTGATTTTGATTTTGTTGAAGGTTTGGATTTTATAAATAAAATAAAAAATTGTATCATAAAAAAAGTTTAGACCTTGTTCATATTTGAGGATTTTTTTAAAGTTGTCAGCGAAAAATGTTAAAGATTGATAAAAATATTGAAGAGGTGAATATTTTTTTTTGATAAAGACTTAATTAGTTTTTTATAATTAAAATAGCGTGATACCTGTAATCATGCATTTCATCGAACTAGTTACATTTTAATCTCTTAAATATATTTTTATCATTGAGTTATATTTTGAGTTATATTTGTGGAGTTTTCTTTTTTTACAATAATAATAATTAAAATAGAAGGTGTTTTAGTGTTTTAACGAATTAATTGAGATAATGTAACGTATGAAAGCTGGGCCCGACCGAAGAGCAATGCAATTACTAGGCACCAGAGCCCCAATTTTTTCAAATTTTTAGTATATAATATTATTATTTTTATTATTAATTATATATTATAAAATATATAATTAATATCATATTTATTTATTTCTTTTATATTTAATTCATTATAATAAGTTAACTTTTTTTTCTCTATATAATATATATTTTTTCTCTCCATATTATATAATAATATATATTACTTATTTTTCTTTCTATTATATATAATTTTTTTTTCTCTTTCTATTATATCTAATATAATAATATATTAATATTTTTTCGTTTTATTATTAATATTAGTCTCATTTTCTATTTATTCTTATTATAGCCCCTTTATATCACTAATCATAATTTTTTATTTATTTATTTTTATTTTTATGTTTATATTCGGAATCTTTTTTCATTTTAAAATATTATCATATGTTTTTTTTTTTTTGAGAAATGTCAATATTATTCATAAAGTTGGACGAAGGTTTTAAATTTATTTATTAAATTGTAAAATTTTATTTATGTATATAAAGTTGACAAAATGTGTCAAATTTATTAATTTAACAGAAAAAAGTTAACTGCGTTAATTTCTTTTATGACGTGTAATTTTATTTCATTTGATAAATCCACATTAGCCAATTTTTTAATCCAAATCATCTGAATTGAAAATAATTTTCCAATCGTTTAAACTTCAATTTATGTCTCTTTCTCTATTTTTACACTCAATCATCTACTCCATTTCCTCTCAATATAGTACTCATCTCCCCCACCCCTTCTTCAACATTCCCCAATTCATCTACCACTTTAAAATAAATAATCAAAAGAGATAAAATGTGAACAAAACTACGAAGATGAAATGAAGAGATAAAACAATAAAAAAAATGTTGGATTTTGGATTTAAATATATATGTAGAACATATTATTAGATTAAAGTCATGGGCTTAATGATTATGAAATGAATAATTGTAGATACCCGTTTATAATTTGTTTATTTGGTGACGTGACAAAACAAATATTAATAATATGGTGAACCTTCTTATATTGTGGGTTTTAACAATATATAAGCTTCAACTAGGGTTAGGTCCCTAATACAAGTATTATTTAAGAAACAGGAATGAATAATTGTAGATACCCGTTTATAATTTGTTTATTTTGTGACGTGACAAAACAAATATTAATAATATGGTGAACCTTCTTATATTGTGGGTTTTAACAATATATGGGCTTCAACTAGGGTTAGGTCCCTAATACAAGTATTATTTAAGAAACAGGAAGATTCAAAGAAGAACTCTCACGCCTTCTCTCTCTCAACTCTCCTCCGTTTTCTTGTCCTGATTTCCCTCGTCAATATCAGAGGAGAACGGATAATACTTAGTTTTGGAAGACCTAGTTGTTCCTTTCAAGAACAGATCAATCCGGATTTACAATGTGATCATTTTCAGGTACGCTTCCGTTGCGTTATAATTATAGTCTATATTCATGATTAGGATACTGATTAGTCATTCTATCCGTTGGTATCAGAGCTATCCTATTTATGAATCGATAATTTTTATAATGATCTTATTTGAATCTGAATTGGTTTATTTATTTATTTTTTAATTAATAATAAATAAAATATATTATTTTATTTTTATTATCATTACTATTAAACTACAAGATAAATAAAAAAATAATATTCTCTGTTAAGAAAATAAAATAAATAAGGAATTGATAATATAATATTTTTATTATTATTAAATAAATAAGGAATTGATAATATAATAATTTTTTATTATCATTAAATAAATAAGGAATTGATAATACAATATTTATTTATTTATTATTAAATAAATAAGGAATTTATATTATATTAAATAATATTAACGGCTAAAAAATGAATTATTAGAATTTGTTTTATTAAATTAGATAATAATATTAATAATCTAATATTTATTTCATTTAAATAAAATAATTTCATCTTCAGATGTCACCAAAGTAACCTCTTTATTTTATTTAAATTTTTAAGGATGGTTGTATATTTATTTTTATTTCATGCGTTTATTGATTAACCCAAAGGTTGATCAATACTTGGCAGAAATATAAACAAACTCGTGGTAATAAATTTGTGACAGTTATAAAGTTTTCATGTGAATTATACTTTTATCCAAAGATAAATTTATTAGTTTTACAGAATTTATTGTCAAAATTTTATTATTGCAACAAGAGTACCGCTTACAATTAAAATTATTATCCAAAGATTTGGTTTTAATGTTGTGTTTGGTATCTTGCGATGGGGTTAACCATAATTTGTTTATTATTTAAATTTTTGTAATAATGTGAGTGTTTATATTTTTTTGTTAACTTCAGGATCCGGTTCTTTGATATCTGCTAACTATCCAGTCCCCATTTTATCGGGGGACAACTTTAAGAACTGGAAAAAATCCATTTTGATTCATTTGGGCTGTATGGATCTGGACTTAACATTAAGGATAGACCAACCCGCTCCTCTTACGGATGTAAGTACTGCTGATCAAAGGCAGATGTTTGAGAAGTGGGAAAGGTCTAATCTTTTAAGTCTGATGATCATAAAGAAAAGCATTCCAGAAATATTTCGAGGTACAATATCTGATGATATCACTAAGGCTAGGGCTGAAAACGAGTCGAGTCGAGCTCGAGTAGAGGTCTACTCGAGCTCGAGCTTGAAAAAATTAAAGCTCGATCGAGTATCAAAATTAAAGCTCGAGATCGAACTCGAACTCAAAACAAGTACTCGAGCTCGACTCGAACTCGACTCGATTAACTTGAATTTTACCGAGCTCAAGAGCTCGGCTCGAGCTCGACTCGATTAGTTCGATTTATAGCTCGAGCTCGAGCTCGAACTCGACTCGAAACATACAAAATTAAAACATATCAACTAAATAGTTTCACACTTTCAATATATCAAAAGATCACAACAAAATGAATAAACATATAGAATTATTCATTTCACCTAAAACATAAACATTCCATCAAAATCAAATAGAACACACAACAGATTCAAAATCACCTAAAAAAGAAGAGCAATGCTTGCACTTTGCCTTTTTACTTCCATCCGCCACTGTAACAGATTCAAAATCATTCCAAACACTTGAAGTTTTTCTTTTTTTATTGATACGGAAACCTTCTTTCTCATGTTCTTCTGGATCTTGATTTTTTTGTGATTCTTTCCCAGCATGCGAAACAATTGTTTCATCTTGTTGAAGTTCATCACCAATTTCATTGCTCTCAATTTCATCTATAGCATGCGAAACAATTGTTTCATCTTGTTGAAACTCATACCAATTTCGTTCAACATTTGATTTGGGACAGTATTACTGTTACAGTATTATAGAAGTCGTCATTAGGGATTTATGTATTATAGACTTAAATGCAGTATTACAGACATTAAATGTAGTATTAAATATAGTATTACAGTATTCATATTAGCAAGATTCTTAAATGCAGACATTAAATTGAAGATAACTCATACCAATTTCGTTCAACTTTTGATTTAGGACAGTATTATAGTATTACAGAAGTGGTCTTTAAGGATTTAGGTATTACAGAGTACAAACTTAAATGCAGTATTACAGTATTCATATTAGCAAGATTCCTAAATGCAGACATTAAATTGAAGATAACTCATACCAATTTCATTCAACCTTTGATTTGGGACAGTATTACAGTATTACAGAAGTGGTCTTTAGGAATTTAGGTATTACAGAGTACAGACTTAAATGCAGTATTACAGTATTCATATTAGCAAGATTCCTAAATGCAGATATTAAATTGAAGAGAATCTAGTTCTTTGTTGACAGATCGGAAGTATAACATATCGAATCTATGCAAGATCGAAAAAGAATAAAGAAGAAATTGAAATGAAAATAAAAAAGGGGAAAACGATGAAAACCTTTCGGTGCTTTGCATTGAGCTCCTTGGTGACGTTTGCTTTCTCGTTTGATGAAAACCTAGTTCTTTGTTGGCGGCTGTCCGAATGAACTATGGAGGAGAAGAGGTTAGGGATTTTGGAGGAGAAAGGTTAGGGTTAGGGATTTTGGACCTTGGAGGATAACTGGAGAAGAATGAAGAGGGAGGGTGCCCGTTAGGGATTTAGCCATTTAGGGTATAAATTTATATTTTATATTTTAATACTCATATTTTATATTTATATAAAGTATTACAATTTTTTATATTATAAAATATAAAATATAAAATATAAAATATAAAATATAAAATATAAAATATAAAATATAAAATATAAAATATAAAATATAAAATATAAAATATAAAATATAAAATATAAAATATAAAATATAAAATATAAAATATAAAATATAAAATATAAAATATAAAATATAAAATATAAAATATAAAATATAAAATATAAAATATAAAATATAAAATATAAAATATAAAATATAAAATATAAAATATAAAATATAAAATATAAAATATAAAATATAAATTAAAAAATATATAAAAAATATAAAATATAAATTAAATATAAAATATATTAATATAAATTATATATATTCGAGTAGCTCGTCGAGTACTCGAGTCGAGTATATAACTACTCGAACTCGGCTCGATTATATAACGAGTCGAGCTCGAGCATGCTCAAGCTCGAGTTTGACCGAGCTCGAGTCGAGCTTTGACCGAGCTACTCGTGAGCAGCTCACGAGCAGCTCGTCTCATTTTCAGCCCTAACTAAGGCTGAAGAATTTCTCATCGAGATAGAAAAACGCTTTACTAAAAGCGATAAGGCGGAAATGAGTACTTTTCTTAAATCACTCATTACCATGAGGTATCTCGGGAAGGGGAACATAAGGGTACATCCTTAATATGTCCAATGTCGCTTCAAAACTGAGAGCACTCAAGTTAGACCTTTCAGATGACATGTTAGTCTTATTGGTCCTGCTCTCACTTCCTGCTCAATACGATCAGTTCAAAGTTAGTTATAACTGTCAAAAGGAGAAATGGACTCTTAATGAACTCATTTCTCACTATGTTGAAGAGGAAGAAAGAATGAAGCACAAAAGGACTGAGGAGGTACATATGATTGGAACCTCGAAATATGTCGGCGACAATAAAAGAAAGTTTAAGGTCGTGAAGATTGAGACTGCTAAGGCTCCAGTCCCAGCTCCTCAGGCTCATCCTATGGAGAAATCTTGCTTCTTTTGCAAGAAGACTGGACATGAAAAGAAGGATTGTGTCAGCTATCACAATTGGTGTGTGAAGAAAGGTATTGTTCTCACTTTGGTTTGTTCTGAAGTTAATCTAGCTTCAGTGCCTCGAAACACTTGGTGGTTAGACTCTGGTTCAACTACTAACATCAGTGTTTCAATGCAGGGTTACCTAAGCCACCGAAGCCCAATTGATACTGAAAGACGCATTTACTTTGGAAATGGGGAATCGGTCGAAATGGAAGCAATTGGCAATTTTAAATTGTTGTTAAGTACTGGGCATTTTCTTGAATTAAAAGACACTTTTATTATACCGTCATTTAGACAGAATTTGGTTTATGTTTCTTATTTGGAAAAATTCGGTTATTATTGTTTGTTTGGAAATAATGAAGTTACATTGTCTTTGAATTCAAATTTGGTTGGTTTTGGTACTTTTATGTTGAATGACAATTTATACATGCTTGACACTTTAACTTCATATCATGAAACCCTAAATGTGCAAACGAGAGATACTAAGCGAAAATTAAATAATTCAAGTTTATTATGGCACAAACGTTTAGGTCATATTTTGAAAAAACAAGTTGAAAGACTCATTAAGTATGGAATCCTTGATTACATAGTTTTTTCGGATATTGAGATTTGTGTTAACTGCATTAAAGGTAAACAGACCAAAGCGAAGAGGACGTGTGCTTATCGAGCTACAAAAGTCTTAGAGTTGATACATACAGACATTTGTGGGCCATTTTCCACACCTTCGTGGAATAGTCAACAATACTTTGTATCATTCACAGATGATTATTCTCGATATGGCTATCTTTACCTCATAAGGGAAAAATCTGAGGCAGTGGACATGTTCAAAGCATTTAAGGTTAAAGTTGAAAATCAACTCAACAAACGCATTAAGATCATCAGATCTGACCGTGGATGTGAATATTACGGTAGAAATGATGGATCGGGTGAACAACGTCCAGGCCCTTTTGCTAACTTCCTTAAAGAGTGTGGAATAGTCCCTCAATACACCATGCCGGGTTCTCTTAGCATGATTGGTGTTGCAGAGAGACGTAATCGCACATTAAAAGATATGGTTCGAAATATGATAAGTCAAAAACTACTTTGCCAAAATCTTTTTGGGGGGAAGCATTGAAAACTACAGTCTACATTCTTAATCGAGGACCGACTAAGGCGACAATCAAAACACCTTATGAACTCTGGACTGGGCGTAAACCCAACTTACGTCATTTTAGGGTGTGGGGATGTCCAGCTGAGGCAAGACGTTACATGCCAAATGAACCAAAGCTAGCATCTCGTACGGTGAGTAGTCACTTTATTGGTTACTCGAAACGGTCAAATGGGTATAAGTTTTATGATCCCACATCAAGAAACATTTTTTAGACGGGTACTGCCACGTTCTTTGAGAATGTTGAGTTTGGGGGGAGAAATACAGTTTTAGACTTTTCTTTAGAGGATCAAGAAATCACCAAAATGATTGACCAGACACCTCAAGAAGGATTAGTCATTCCAACTCCCATACAGTTTCAAGATACAATTGAGGAACCCATTCAAATTGAACGGGAACACCAAGTTGTAGCTGAAGAACAAACTCAAGAAACTCAAGAACATATTGTTCAAGAGCCAAAGTTATTACGTAGATCCACTAGAGAACTAAGAAATGCCATTCCGAATGATTATGTGACATTTCTTCAAGAAAATGAGGACAATGGTGACATGACTGAGGATGATCCTATCAACTTTTATCATGCCATGAAGGGTCCTAATTCGGATAAATGGATCAAAGCAATGCGTGATGAGTATAAATCAATGCAAGACAATAAGGTTTGGGAACTTGTCTTATTGCCAGAAGGTGCAAAACCCGTAGGTTGCAAATGGATTTTTAAAACCAAACGGGATGCTAATGGTAATGTGGAGAGGTATAAAGCACGTCTTGTAGCTAAAGGTTATACTCAGAAAAAGAGAATTGACTATAAAGAGACTTTCTCTCCGGTTGCTTCGAAAGACTCTTTTTAGGACAATCATGACTCTAGTGGCACATTTTGATTTGGAGCTTCATCAGATGGATGTAAAGACAACGTTTCTGAATGGTGACATTGATGAAACAATCTATATGGTACAACCTGAAAGTTTTAAGGTCGATGACCCGAAACAAATGGTTTGTAAATTAAGAAAATCTATCAATGGACTAAAACAAGCGTCTCGCTAGTGGTATCACAAATTTCATCAAATAATTCTTTCATACGGTTTTGAAATGAATGTAGTTGATGATTGTGTTTATCAAAAGTTTAGTGGGAGTAAATTTATTTTTTTGGTTTTGTATGTGGATGACATTCTACTTGCCACAAACGATATGAGCTTCTTGCACGAAACTAAGAAATTTATTTCGAATAACTTTGAAATGAAAGATCTTGGTGAAACATATTTTGTATTAGGGATCCAAATATACCGTGAAAGATCTCAATATATTCTTGGGTTATCTCAAAGGAGCTATATAGATAAAGTGTTTGAACGATTTGACATGCAGAATTGCAAACCAGGAAATATCCCAGTTGCCAAAGGAGACAAATTCAATTTAAATCAATGTCCAAAATCAAGTTTAGACATCTAGGAAATGCAAAAGATTCCATATGCTTCTGCAGTTGGAAGTCTTATGTATGCACAAGTATGTACGCGTCCGGATATTGCGTTCATAGTTGGTGTGTTAGGCAGATATCTCAAAAATCATGGAATGGATCACTGGAAAGTAGCTAAAAGGGTGATGAGATACCTAAATAAAACAAAAGATTATATGCTCACATATAGGAGGTCAGACCATTTAAAGATCGTTGGGTATTCTGACTCCGATTTTGCGGGTTGCCCAAATAGTAGGAGATCTACATCTGGTTGCGTTTATACATTGGCTTGAGGAGCCATTTCTTGGTGTAGTGCCAAACAGACACTTGTTACCAGCTCTACTATGGAGGCTGAATTTGTGGCATGTTTTGAAGCATCACATCAGGGAATTTGGTTAAAAAATTTTGTCACAAGGCTGCGCATTATTCTGGGGGTCGAAAGACCTATTAAAATTTTTTTGACAATAATTCAGCTGTTTTATATTTCAATAACAATAGGAGCTCGTCGAAGTTAAAGCATATTGACATTAAGTTCCTACGTGTGAAAGAAATGGTACAAAGTGGTTAGATTTGCATCGAGCATTTAGGAACAAAATCTATGTTAACAGACCCCTAACTAAAGGTGTAACACCTATGGTATTTTACGGGCATACTGCAATTATACCATACACACCTATGGTATGAGTGTGTTACAATTTAAGGAAGCTTTATTATAGTGGGAGAGTATGCTACAATTAATTTTTGTCAATTGCGCGATGTTTTTTAAAGCACTTTTCTGATCAGAAATAAAGTTTATTTTTGACACTTTTGTATATTATATTCAAAGATAACGATCTCATTAAGTTTGGACCAGAGAAAATTGACATATTCAGGTCACATTAATGTGATTTTCTCTCTACATGTTTCATAATTGATCTATGTCGTTTGATTGCAGTAGTATCAGTGATTATCGTTAGTTTAGCCATAAATATGACGAATGCTTCTTTAGTCCTATATTGTTATGATTGATGGACCAGATTGTTATAAGCCCTTTATTTTTATTGACTGATAAATTGAGCTCTTGAAGAATAATGTGTTCATTCGGATACATATTAAATCCAATGGGAGACTGTTGGATTTTGGATTTAAATATATATATAGAACATATTATTAGATTAAAGTCATGGGCTTAATGCTTATGAAATGAATAATTGTAGATACCCGTTTAATATTTGTTTATTTGGTGACGTGACAAAACAAGTATTAATAATATAGTGGACCTTCTTATATTGTGGACTTTAACAATATATGGGCTTCAACTAGGGTTAAGTCCCTAAGACAAATATTATTTAAGAAACAGGAGAGGGAGATTCAAAGAAGAACTCTCACGCCTTCTCTCTCTCAACTCTCCTCCGTTTTCTTGTCCTTTGATTTCCCCCATCAATATCAGAGGAGAACGGATAATACTTAGCCTTGGAAGACCTAGCCGTTCCTTTCAAGAACAGATCAATCCGGATCTACAATGGGATCATCTTCAGGTACGCTTCTGCTGCGTTATAATTATAGTCTATATTCATGATTAGGATACTGATTAGTCATTCTATCAAAAAAAACATCTTTAACCTCTAACAAGACAAAAGAGATGGTATAACATTCAAGATTTCGACTATCTTTGTTCTTATTTGGAATAGAAGTTGTTTCTGATCTCTTAATCGAAGAATATGATGTTTAAAATGACGATGAAGAAGAAGCAATATGTTTTTCCAGATCCATTCCACATGTTGTAACTTTACCTTCCACATTTCCGCCGCCGTCGCCGCCCGTCGAAGAAGATGAAACCATGTACGAATTAGAAGAGTTAGACGATAACTAGCCAGCATGAATCCACTTAATATTCCACCGCATTTTACTCTTTCGTTATGTCTGGACCTCGATTTTGTTTTACCTTCTCTATGTGATTCAACTCGCTAGAATGCACAGTCCCAAAAACTAGTAGAGAAAACTTTGGCTACCGTATCCCACCAATCTAGATCTAAATCTCGACACTTTCCAATCTTCCAATCAAACGGAGTCGCATCTGGACTCTCGTTCTCCTCCATCACTTTAAAAATGTCCACCCCCTTGCGTCATCGGTAACAATGGAGTTAGACGAAGAAGACAACGTGACAACTAATTATTCTTTATTTCTAATTTCAAATTGATAACGATGATTTGGATTAAAAAATTATATATTTAATATTGACAGCCTGGATTAAAATAAAAAAATAATAATTACACAGCTGTAAAATAGTTAACACCGTTAATCTTTTTCTGTTAAATGAAATAAATTTGACACATTTTGTCAAGTTTATATATATAAATAAAATTTTACAACTTAATAAATAAATTTAAAACATCCGTCCAACTTTATACACAAAATTGACATTTATCCCATTATATATTATAAGGTTATTTAAATAACCGTTTATCAATCAAATTAATTATTTTATTAATACAATATTAAAATATAATGTAAATTATAATGTATGATGCTATTGAATCATACAAAAATAAAATATATTTTTTAAATTTAATATTAATACTTTTTCATTTTTTTTTATCAAATAATTTAATTTTCTATAATCACAAACCAAACAAATTAAAATACTTCTAATCCAAATAAAGCCTAAAATTTGAATGTAATATATGACAAATATATATGTTTGTTCCTGAAAATTTACAAGTGTAAAAACTCAGTTCCAACTCCTATATCCATCAAATATTTCCTTCTCTTCAAAAACAACTTTCAAAGTGGAATCATTTCAGAAAGATAGATATATATTAGATACCACTGATTAAGTAGACTGCCTTTAAAAAAAAGTGACAACGTGTAATTCATGTATTTCTCATATAAGTGGTAAATAATAATAAAATAAAATAAAATAAAATAAAAAAGTTATCATACATTATAAGGCCGCTTAGTTTTGGATTAATTGATAGTATTAAATTTATATATTTTCAAAATCGTTATATATGATAAACTATTTCAAGGAGGATTTGCTTCTCCAATAACTAATTAACATAGACTCGATTAGGCCGGATTCGAAACTCTTTAAATGAAAAATTTTATTCATATTTTTTTATTTAACTTGTAAATGTTATATTTAAAATATATAATAGTTTGTACTTAAATTAATAAAAATAATATAATTTAGTTAGTTAAATGTTATAATAACATTATTAATTAAATCGTGAGATCAAATCATTTAGAGAAATGTTTTGATTTTTTTCTTTAAAATTATGTTTCTTGATAGTTTGCCAATGCTCGCCTCACACAGGGACTGGTTCTGGACTCAAGAAATGTCATGAGGGACGGCTTTATATATTTAGGAGATAAATTTTAGTCCACTCAAAAAAATATTACGGTAAAAATGTCACCTGATTTATTAATTAATTTAATTTAATTCATTATTTATTTATTTAATTAAAATAATAACAAATCATATTTATCTCATGTACCACACAAATTATTAAGCTCACCCAATCTAATTTTTGTATCCATCCTTCTACATGTGACTAGTATAATCTTACCGTCTTTAATCATTAATATACCAAATTAACTTGCTAATTTGTATAGATCCATATATTTATGACCAAAGTTGATAAAAAAAAAACTATTTGGTTTATTTTTTAATATATTTTGTGTGTTTGTATATTAATTTTCATTTTTATTTTAAAAGAAGTAGTTAAGAAAAAAAATACATATATTAGTTGGGTATCCATTAAATTTAATTATGTACATGTGCTAATTTGCTACTAAGATTAATTTTCTAATTTTGAATGGACATCAATAATCTAGACAAGAAACCAAACTAATACCACTGTATAATTAATATGTCAAAAACGAGAAGAAATTATCTCCCCATTTTGAAAATTTAACTCATTTTACAATAGTGTGGAATTATGCTCTTATATATGATCAATCTTCTTCAACTCCTCCCTTTCCTCTCATCGTATTCTTCTTCGTCTAATCAACGGGATTTTTAATTTACCTTCAACAAGGATGTGGGGATTGCATGCCTCCGTAGCCCACTTTCGCGTCCGAGCAAAACGAGGAGATCGCTTTCCCATTTGTTGTCCTTAATTGGACGTTATTTAATTGCACATTATAACATGGAACCCTCTTGCTGCACATTAGGTTAACCGCCACCGGCGTCGTTGTTGTTCCTATGATGTTTTCGAATACAATGTCGCTGATTTGCACTCTTGACGGCTGCCAAAAAAATATTTAAATTTATACTAAAATCATACATGTAATCATTTTTTATTTATTTTTTGGACTAACTAGGTTTTGCATGCATGCATTAATATTTTGACAAAAACCATTTACTTACGTTGGTAACGGGATCGCCATCTCCATAGCTCTGATCGATAATGATGGGATTTTCAACGTTTCTCATTAGGATGTTTTTGAAAACAATGTTTGAGGCCTTGCTCGGATCTGACCCGGGCCATGTTTTTATTCTCAAGCCGTTTGTGGTTCCCATCAACGTGCAATTCGTCACTGTAAATCCTCTTACATCCTCCTCTTGTTTATACTTTCCAAGGCTACCAACACTATCAAACATTATTTTTTAAAATGTAAGACGCGATCGTAGGTACCAGCGTAAATCACAAGTATATATATTAAGTTGTGACATGAATTATCACATTTTCAATCCAATGAAACTATAAAACAGTGGGAAAATAATATCAAGTTCAAAAAAACATAAAAGAAAAGAATTGAATCAAAATATTTTATAAGAACTAAAATCAATATTGACCATAAACTTATTAGTGCAAAAACAATGTCAAACATTGTAAAAGTATAGAGAAGAAAATTAAAACATTTATTATCTCCACAATCTTATACCCTATGTTATACTACCAACCAAATAACCCTATATAACACTCTTAATATTGTTTTCGCGTTTAGTTTGGAAAAATAAAATATATAACGAGTCTTTATTCCTTAAATGTTTTTGAATATTTTTGAAAGAGCTATGCATTTACGTACCTAATGCCATGGCCAGGGCCACAAATGACTTTAAAGACAGAAAGGTCGACAACTCCTTGGCCAAGAGAAATGCAGTCGTCACCGGTGCCGATGAAGGTATTGACAATCTTACAATTATTGGATCTGCTGATGTGGATTCCATCGGTGTTGGGGCTCTTTGCCGGGGCAGTGATTCTAATCCCCTTTATCCTAATGAAACTGCTTCTCGTGATGTGAAGATTAAATCCCATGGCGTTTTGCATATTGATACCGCGAATTAGTGTATTCGATACGGCATGAAATTTTATAGCCTACAATAATTTTTACAAATAATGTTACCACAAAGATCCCTTGTAACGTGGAAAACATAATAATAACAAAATACAAATAAGTTATGACATGATTTGTCACGACATTGATAGAATAATTAATAACAAATTTATGTTATGGCTTCAACTTACGGATGGGAGATGCGTGCAAGCGGCATTCCTCTTGCAGTCATTGTATTCCCAAACCTTTTCGCCTTGTCCATCTATTCTTCCCGAGCCGGTGATTAGCATGTTGTCAATGGAGTCGAATATCAACCACGCGTTATCTGGATAATTTGATATGTCAGTGTCGGCTTTTATTGTCCCCAAGATTTCTACCACAATCGAACTTGCTGTGCACGGCCCTTGATAGATCGACGCAGACACAAGGAATACTCCTTGGGGTACAACCAACCTAGTTTTTCCCTTCGCTTGAGGCCCTTTACATGCCGCAATAAAAGCATTCACAAATGCCTGTTTTTTTCATTATTCCATAGTAAATGTGACATTGTATATATCATATAGTAAAACATTTAGTTACAAAATATCAAAGCTTAAAAAAATGTCATGATGACAAGATGTGTCATTCAATTTTTTCATAATAAAATCAATGTTACATTGAAAAAAAAAGTGTCTTGTAGCCTTTCAAGCTCCAATTCACAATTGTTTAAGTAAGAAATATTCTATTTTGTTTATTCTTATAAGTTCATTGAAATGTTAGAATATCTATACCTCGGTACAATCTTCGGTACCACCTTCAATGGCACCAAATTTCAACACATTAAAAACCGTCTCGGGTCCACGATGACGACGTTTACGACCAACGGCGAGATGAGCGAAAGACAACACGAAAAAGGCGATAATTATGATTGTTCTTCCCCGGCCGGCCATTTCTATTGAACTAACCAACCGGGAAGATTATTATTAATATTATTTTTCGGTTTATATCCCTTTAAGTTGGGATTATTTTGTCGAGTTAGGTTTTGGGAAAGGGAGGAGGGGTTTCTGCATCTACTTCCATTCTAAGTAATGTTAAGGTTAAAATAGGATTTGGTTTTGATGATAACCGTTAATCCTAAAAACAGCTATATCTTGAACCTTATTTAATGATGACCGTTAATACTTAAATATTTGTTTGGTTCTCTTTTATCTCTTTGCCTAAGAAATAGGAACAAAGGAGTCAACTATGGTATATGTTGCAATGCTAATATCAAGAATGTATCTTTTATTTTTATCCAATTTTGTTAATTAAATTGATGAAAAAAATTATTATTTGATAAAAGTTGTCCATCTATTTTCTTTTAGTATGATCTACATATTAGAAAAATAAAATGGTTACAAATATTTGAACATATAACCTTCATCATAAGTTTTAAGACAATTATATATTTTTGAAAAGTGTGATATTTTCATTGATTTAAAATTAGTCTTAAAAATAACTTTTGAAACTATATATATATATGATTACAATATATTTTAGAATTTCTCATCATCTAACTTAACATTCCTATCAAATTAGAAAAAAATATATATATTATAGGATAATCATTATAAAATAAAATCAATACCGAAAAGTACTCAAAATCCTTTAAAAAAAACTTTGAAATTCTATAGATATTTTAAAAAATTTCAGCAATTAAATTAAGACACATAATTTTATGTCTCATTTAAATTGAAATTGATTGACATCAACTTAAAACTTTTTTTTTCTCTCTTAATCCATTAAGATAATTCAAATGATAAGAATGATTCCTTAAATACTAAAACTTACCTATTCAATTCACACATAAAACGCTTTAAATTAAAGTGTAGTCATATACTAGTCTCCTAAAAAAAAATTTAATAATAATAATATATATATTTTATTTTGTGAATGCATGATCGTGAATTGACATAACTTTTCTTTTTATTAATACCAATATGATAAACTACCCATAAGTTCACTAGTAGGATTTTGTTAAGCCCTTAATAGAACTCCATAAGATTTTGAGGCTTTTTTGGGCGGTGAAAAAAAACCGAAAAATTGGTAATTCAACTAAATCGATAGTTAACCGGTTTTATTTTAACGGTTTATTAGTTAACTGGTTCTAGTAGTTTTGGTTAACCGATTTTTTACTAGTTAAACAGTTCGGTTTTTAGTTTACCTATTTTTCTAATAGTTTAATCGGTAAACCGATAATAATTTAATTATACATTTTTTATATTTTATAATTTGTATTAGTTATTTTATAAATAATAGATATATTATAAATGGTATTTAATAATTTATAAATCTTTTTTTATTTTATTATAACTTACCGATTTCACTTTCCGTTCTATCGATTGAGAAAGAGATTCAATCAAATTCACATATACTTGGTTGGTTAAAGACTAATCGATACAATGAATCGACATAATAAATTTGAATTTTCTCAAAAAAAACATATAAAAGTTATCCTAATAGCTATAAAATATATTATATTATTACAATAAAATTATATATTATAACCTATTCATGAATATATCAATAAAATATATTATAATAATAATATATTTTAATATATTATATTATAATAATTATATAATATATTATAATAAAGACAAAATAAAAATGATAAAAAATAGTATAAAATGGAAGTTCAAACAATAAAAAAAAACCATTTCATATATTTATTATACTTAATTTAAAAAATTGAATTATCGGTTCCTGGTTAAACCCGGTTAATTGACCGGAACCGACCAAAACCGATAGAACCGGTAAAATCGATACCATTAACGGTTGGTTAATCAGTTTATAAAATAAAAGGTAAAATCGATCTTTACCGGAACCGTTTAACCGGTTGCTGGTTCATCACCTCTACTTTTCATACAAGAAATTTATATTTTATTGTCTTTTAATTAGTAAGTTAATTCATAAAATTAATACTCAATCATTCAATAAATGAGATTCAATAAATGAGATTATAAAACATTAATAGTTAAACTTAAAAGGTATATAATCAGGAACATATATTACACAAACTTCAATTCATTGAGATTATACTATTCATACTAAAAAAATCTTATTATTTATTGTTAGATGAAAATAGCATTTTTTTTTTTTGACATAAATTATATTTTAATTTAATTTTCTTCATATTTTATAATTTGAGCTTATTTAAGATTAATTTGAGATAATACACCATTTTATTAAATATGACATTTTTAAATTTTATAACAGAAGAAATCTAGCAGATATGTTCTATGTTAAATTTGTTATGAAGAATCGTGATTTCTAATAATCTATCTGTACGGAAATTCTCTCTCTCTTTCTCTCCGTCATTTTTCGAACTGCAATGGCGACTCGAGTTGCTGATCTAGTTGGTCCAGTCCACCCGACTCAGCAGTTCGATATCGACTCACTTCTTCTCTACTGCTCCACCGCTGTCTCCGGCTTCCCAATCTCTGCCTCCCAAGTAACCGTCTCTCAGGTTTGAAAATCATTCGGAATTTATTACTTGTTCATGCAAATGACAAATTCGATTCTTATCTGTTGACTGATACGTTGATTGATCCTTTTTTTATGCGATCCGCGTATTTCAGTTTGGTCACGGGCAATCAAATCCAACGTTCTTGTTGGAAGTTAATTCCGGCGCATCCGTGAGCCGATATGTCATCAGAAAGAAGCCTCAAGGGAAATTACTTGATTCTGCTCATGCCGTTGAAAGAGAATTTCAGGTTTACTAGAACACAACTTCATGTAACTCATCAATCTGATTTATCTGATTACATTATTGATGAATCAGGTATTGCAAGCGTTGAGTGTTCATACGAAAGTTCCAGTCCCAAAGGTGTTCTGTCTGTGCACTGATTCAAGTGTCATTGGAACTCCATTTTACATTATGGAGTACTTGGACGGTCGTATATTTGTTGATCCAAAGCTCCCTGTATGTTATCTTCTACTGATTAATATAGAATTGTTTTGGTAAATGACAACATTAAGTTCTCTTTTGATATCATTTAATGATTCAGGGTTTAACACCAAATAGACGTGCGTCTGTGTATAGTTCAATTGCTAAAGCTTTAGCTTCTCTACATTCTGTCAATGTTAATGGAATTGGTTTAGAAAATTATGGGCGTCCGAGTAACTACTGTAAGCGGCAGGTGAATGAGTTTGTCGAAAACCATCCCACTTTAGGTTTTTTTTGTAAAAGAAAACCAATGCTGGTTATATCTTTAGGTAGAGAGGTGGGCGAGGCAATATATTGCTTCGACTGGCGAAGGACAATCCGGTAGAAACCCTAAGATGTTAGAGCTTGTTGACTGGTTACGACAACATATTCCTGTTGAAGATAATTCACGAGCTTCTGCAGGCCTAGTCCATGGTGACTTTCGGATTGACAACATTGTTTTCCATCCTGTTGAGGTGAACAACACTTTATAGCATTTTTCTGTACATCATTCATTCATCAGCCACTAACACTAATTATTTGATGGATCTTGATTCAGGATAGGGTCATTGGAATTCTTGATTGGGAATTATCCACACTTGGGAATCAAATGTGTGATGTTGCTTATTGCTGCTTGGTACAATTTGTTGTTCTAGATTAACATGTTTTGATAATTTACTCCAAAGATTTGGATTTAACTTCTCTGCTTTCTTGTTTGTTTGATTTGTGCAGGCTTATATTTTGGATGTTGCCATTGAAAATGTAGGACAAGATGCAGGCCTTGAAGCTAGTGGCCTACCTCAAGGCATCCCTCCTCTTGCACAGTTCCTTGGAGAATATTGTAGTTTCGCTGTAAGATAAAAGTTTGTTCTTAGTTTATGTGTTTCTTTTGATAATTTCTATTCCATTTCTCTATTTGGAAAAAAAAACTTATTGTTTGTACTTTTGCATCCGAATCTGTTTCCAGCGACAAATTCTGACTGAATTTAGTTTTCAAACTTATACAGATACAAAAATTAGTGTTTTCATAAAGCAACTAGTTGTGGTGATTGTATGGGAGTTTACCTTAACATTTACTCTTGATCTTACTGCAGATGATCATATTACTCCAAATTTTGATTTTCATCCCTTTTAATAATCCAATATTTTTTTATGTTTCTTTCGATCCAAACCTCATATACAACAGTGACAAAAAAACCCTTGAGAATAAATAACCTTTGAGAACCGACAATCAGACATACTTATCAACATAACCCCCAACATCTGTAAAGATATTCAAAGGCTTTCATTGTGGCATCTGCATTTAAGGAACAATATATATCCTATAACTGAATACATATGAACTAACCCGATCTTTGTGTTCATAAGTCAAGTCCACAAGATGAACTATTCCTTTTTCTTTTTACATTTACCTGTGTAGGGTAAGCCATGGCCTGTTGGTGAGTGGAAGTTTTATATTGCCTTTTCTCTATTCCGAGGAGCATCAATCCTTGCTGGGGTACACAGTAGATGGATCACGGTAAATCATGTAACTAATATAGTCTGATCATGAATTATATTAGTAGCAACCATGAATATGCTCTATCAACATTTGCAGGGTAATGCTTCGGGTGGGGAGCGTGCTCAAAGTGCTGGATCAAAAGCTAATGCTCTTATAGACAGTGCATGGTCCTTTATTAATAAAGAAACTGTGCTTCCTGAACAATCTCCATTTGGTTAGCTCTGAATTTATTTTCATCATTTAAATTTAAGTAGTCATTGTATATAAGATACATCATAATGCAGAAAGAGAAAAAGAAGCCCAGTTGAATATTGGAGGAAGGTTTGTTCCTAGTAGAAGAATTGCTGAATTGAGAGAAAAACTGATCAGGTTCATGGAAATTCATATATATCCTCTGGAAAAAGAATTATCCTTGCTTGCTCAATCTGACAAGCGGTGGACAGTCCATCCCGAGGAGGAGAGACTAAAGGAGTTGGCGAAAAAAGAAGGCCTCTGGAATTTATTTATTCCTGTATGCATCTTTCCTTGATCAGTCAGTCACCTGTATAGTATTGACTTATTTCTTAGTCTGTGTTTGTGTTCTTATGTTGATTTTGCAGTTTGACAGTTCTCTGAGGGCGAAAGAAATGCTCTTTGCTGGTAAAAATGTTGGGGATGTTGATAACTTATTGGGTCCTCGTTTGACAAACCTGGAATACGGATACCTTTGTGAAATAATGGGCCGTTCGTTATGTGCTCCGCAAATATTTAACTGCGGAGCTCCTGATACTGGAAACATGGAGGTTAAGGGAACATTAAGCAGCTACTTATGAACATTTTCCTGTGCAACATGATTGAAATTTGAAAGATTAGCTGTTCTTTACAGGTCTTACTGCGATATGGAAATAAGGAACAGATGGAGGAATGGCTTATTCCTTTGCTTGAGGGAAATATTCGATCTGGATTTGCAATGACAGAACCTCAAGTTGCATCTTCTGATGCAACCAATATAGAATGTTCAATCAAACGGTACTCTTCTTAATCATAAACCTGCTCCATTTTTTTTCATTGAACATTACATTTTTGTGATATCAACGCATCTTGTCAACCAATACTTACCACTAACATGTACAAAAGTTCAAACTTCTACTCAACATATATAATTTGGTGGAAACAGATTCATTTGTTTCCTGAACTTGCATCAGCTTGTTTTGCTTTCTGAACTTCCATCACGTTTCTTTTGCTTAATGAACCTTTAAAAATAGCTCAAATTGCGTCAGTTATTAGTTAATTCCTTTAATTTTACTATGCACTTTGGAAAGAAAATAAATTTTGAACCAATTAATTATTGGGATTAAGTGCAACAATTGTGTATAAACTTAAAGGAATTAACCAAGAAATGATGGTACAAATAATTTGAGCCATTTTTAAAACATTTATGAAGCAAAAGGAACATTTGATGCAACTTCAGAAAGCAAAATGAGCATCTTTTATTTTATTTTTTTAAATTTGGAGATACTATTTCAGCCGAATTTCTTATCCGGATTGGATCCTGTTTGAAAACGGGTGTATCTGAAGTTAGTCTGATTAAGATCTAGATACACCTCAAAAACTGCATTGGTGATATATAATGACTGATCGAATGGAGGCAGTGTTTGATTGAGCTAGGCGAGGACCCAAAGAATTAGCCTTGGAGAGATCTACATACTGTCGAAATTTAATATTAATCAGACACTTAGATTGTTGATGAGAGGCGTTTGAAGATGACGCGATTTCATGTGTAACCCAACGAGCCACACCTTTCATACTAAACAAAGTCATATGAATGTGTATCTATAAATTCATCGATGGTTTCCCAGTCTTAACAAATGAAGCCAATTTTGTAGCTGAAATCTTGCCTATTTGCTAGTTAACATTAGTCTTCATGTGCCTTTCGATTGAATTATGCAGACAAGGGGACTTTTATATCATCAATGGTAGAAAGTGGTGGACTAGTGGAGCAATGGATCCTAGGTGCAGGATTCTTATAGTGATGGTCAGTTTTGCCCCTCATTGTATTATTTAATAGCAATCATATGTTTTAGAGATATCATTGTGAATTTGGAGGAGACGCAGGGCAAAACGGACTTCACAGCCCCAAAACACAAGCAACAATCCATGATCTTAGTTGACCTTCAAACACCTGGTGTAACCATCAAGAGACCGCTAACAGTTTTTGGATATGATGATGCACCTCATGGACACGCAGAGATTACTTTTGAGAATGTCTGTGTGCCTGCCAAGAATATCCTTCTGGGCGAAGGCCGCGGTTTTGAAATTGCTCAGGTATCCGTTTAATATAATATGTTTGATATGGTTAAAATATACAGTGAAAGTAGGGTTTAATGTTAGTGGGTCTGTGTGACATGATATAATTGTGTTTGTTAACTTACCATATTCTGGATCTGTTCTGAATCTATTTGCAATTTTTTTGGGCATATTTTTCTTGAAGGGAAGGTTGGGACCGGGAAGGTTGCACCATTGCATGAGACTAATTGGTGCAGCTGAACGCGGAATGCAACTGATGGCTGAACGGGCACTCGATAGAACAACGTTCGGGAAGTTGATTGCTCAGCACGGTTCATTCCTTTCTGACATGGCTAAAGTTAGTAAAGCTTGAACTCGATCTTGCCATATTTTGGGACCAATTGTGTGATTCTATCTCATATTCTCTTTAATTGTACTAGTGTCGGATAGAGCTCGAACAGGCAAGACTGTTGGTCCTTGAAGCAGCTGACCAGCTTGACCGGTTAGGCAACAAGGCTGCCCGTGGGACTATTGCAATGGCTAAGGTTATCTTATAAATTTCCTCAAACTCTTAATTTCTGTCTGTAAATTTGTTATGTCTGTGTTAATTGACAGGTGGCAGCTCCTAATATGACGCTGAAGGTGCTTGACATGGCAATGCAAGTACACGGAGCTGCGGGTGTTTCGCAGGATACTGTATTGGCTCATCAGTGGGCCGTCTCGAGAACACTGAGAATTGCGGATGGTCCAGATGAAGTTCATCTTGGAACCATTGGTAAACTCGAGCTGCAAAGGGCTAAGACTAGGCTTTAGAACAAAAACAGAAAGAAAGGGATTAATGTTCAAAAGATGGTTATAAAAATAAGATGAAAGCAAAGGAAAAATAGGTATTTAGTTTGAAAAATCAAATAATGTTGAATGATTTGGTTAGAGTCAAGCCATTCTTAAATCACTATATATTAATAAAATCCCAAAGTTTAGATACATTTTTCTTCATTGAGTAGACAAATGGGACTTTTTTGCATTAATTAAAAAGAAATGTTTTGTTATTTGTTCATAGAAATTTAAAATTATATATATAGCTAACAATCTTAATTTAATTTGTAATAGGTCTGAATTTAGGCAATTAATCCGAGAATTGAGTTTCTGCCTCTATCTAGTAACTGCATTTTCCTAGTTATATGACACTCCCCTTATCTATCTCATGCATGCATGCATTGACCTCTCCTTTTCTGTCTTTCTCTCTCTAAGTTTTTTCAAATAAAACCTAATCGGGAAAATGGTCAAAACACTTAGTTAATAAATTCTTACATTAATATGAAATAGCCCTAGCTAGTTTCATCGTAGCTTTCTTATCTCTTATTGAATCATTTCTTTACACAAAAAACAAATTAAAAAAATTTGTGAGGTAACACATGTTTAATTTAGTAATTAGATGTTGTTTGATTTTATGATATCTTACGTTTGATTTGATTTGATGATATTTGATCAGCAAAAATGGCGAATAAGATAGCCGTCTTGGGCTTGTCTTCCATATTACTGGTGGCAGCCGTCATCGGAGTTGTCACCGTCTCGAAAAGAGGCGGTGAATCGTCCGATGGCACTGAGAACTTGGGCGGAGGAATATCAACCACTACTAAGTCTGTTGAGTCGATCTGCAAGTCCACCGACTACAAGGACACGTGCACGAGCACTTTGGCTCCGGCGGCTGGCAACATTAGTGATCCTAAAGAGCTCATTAAGTTAGCCTTTAATGTCGCGGTCGAGCATATCTCGTCCGCCATGGCGAACTCTTCGGTTCTTCAACAGGCGGAGACTGATCCTAGAACGCATGATGCCTTCGAGAACTGCAAAGAGCTTCTCAACGACTCCATGGATGATCTCCGGGATTCCATGGATAAGTTCTCCAATTTCGATGTTACTGGGATTGATGAGTTCTTCTCCGATCTCAAAACTTGGCTAAGTGGAGCCTTAACTTTTCAGGTCTTTATTATAGAAATATTGTCAATACAAGTTATGACAAAGAGTTATTAAATTGTTGGATGTCATCAACTAGGGAACGTGCTTGGACGGTTTCGAGAACACCACAGGGGATAGCGGCGAGAAGATGAAGAAACTCCTCCAAGTCTCGGGTGAATTGACGCGTAATGGTCTTGCTATGGTTGATGCCTTTGCCGACACCATTACGAATCTCAACCTCTCCGCCCTAACCGGACGTAGACTCCTTTCGGATGACGGTCTCCCCTCGTGGATCGATGCCGGCAAACGCAGCCTGCTCGAAGCTCCTGCAACTGCCTTTACTCAAACCAACGTTAATGGTCCCTTGACTCCTAAAGTCACCGTGGCCTTGGACGGATCAGGCGATGTGAAAACCATCGCTGCCGCTCTCCTAAGAGTGCCGAAGAAGAACAAGACTCCTTTTGTTATTCATATTAAGGCTGGCATCTATCAAGAGTATCTCGAGATTGGAAGGAAGATGAGTAATGTTGTTTTGATTGGAGACGGACCGACGAAAACTAGGATTACCGGAAACAAGAATTTTGTCGACGGAATTAACACCTTTAGGACTTCGACTGTTGGTAAGTAATACTATTTGAAGAGCCAAATCAAAGCTAAAGGTCAGAAGGGCCGAGATCAATGAGCTTATTTGCTATAAAAATCAAAAATTATTTTATCAAACATCGAAACTTAAAAAAAAAGTTTAAAAAATTGAACATAACACTCTATGAGAGCTCTAAGTCTCCATAGTTTTTCATCTACTCTCACCAACAAAACATTTCATTAAATTCAATCACATCTTTTATCAGTTGTCCAAGGAAATCACTTCTTTGCAAAGGGAATTGGATTCGAGAACAGCGCCGGAGCCAAAAAACATCAAGCGGTCGCCCTCCGTGTATCTTCCGACATGGCAATGTTCTACCAATGCGACATGGACGGTTATCAAGACACCCTCTACGTCCACGTCCATCGTCAATACTATCGCGAGTGCAAAATCTCGGGCACAATCGATTTCATCTTCGGGGACGCCAACTCGTTATTCCAAAACTGCACCATGATTGTAAGACAGCCTCTAGAGAACCAGGGCTGCATGGTCACGGCTCAAGGGCGCGACGACAAACGCGAGAACACGGGCATAGTCCTACAAAAGTGCACCATCTCGGCCGCGCCCGAGTTCACCTCGTCACCTTACAAAATCTCGGCTTACCTTGGTAGACCATGGAAACAATTCTCAAGGACCATTATCATGCAAACACAAATCGATGGTTTCATTGATCCAACTGGATGGGCTCCATGGGCCGGTTCATTTGGAATAGATACTTTGTTTTATTCTGAATATGCCAATACTGGTCCGGGTGCGGACAAGAGCAATAGAGTTAAATGGGCCGGAATTAAGACCATAACCGCCCAAGATGCGGTCCAATTCACCGGAGCCCGTTTTATTGCCGGGAATTTATGGGTTAAGCCCTCCGGTGTGCCTTATGACGCCGGCATGTAGTTAGAAAAAAATAAAATTAGTCAAATTTTAAGCTTGTTTTTTTTTGTTTAATTTAAAGTTGTTTGTTAATTAATTAATTTATTTATTTATTTATATATAATGTATAAGATGCTGCAGATTCATAGGAAATACTGCCAGCATTACATAGAGATTATACATGGTTGGTTGTATTATATTTTTTGTATTTATCTACTCCAAAATATTTTGGGGAGCAAAAAAACGGCAAATTACATTTTTTTTTAATACCCTTTTCTTTAATTGTTGATTTTTAGATTGTTATTATTTTTTATATTATATGGTTCATTTAAAAAAAACATAAAATTATGTTCTCTTTTATTGAATATATATTAACATCTAAAAATATTTATAATTTTGATAATGATAAGAATATATGAAATGAAAGATTAAAAAGATCTTAACAAAATTTGTTTGAATCTTAGTTAAAAAAATAATTGTGATATCTACTTTGATAATTTTAAATATGGTTATTGAAATTCACTAGTTTTTTTTTGTTGGGCTCCAGAAATAAAGTTATTTTGATTTTTGTTTGAAATATAATATAATATTTTCTTAAAATTTGGTTGAATTTATTTAATAAATTGATAATAATTTTTTTTCAAAATATTAAAATACTTTTTAATTTTTTTTATTATATATGTATATCTGTAAGTTCTTTTACTAATTTGTTTTTTAAATATTTTTACAATTTCAAACAAATAAAATTATTTAAATAAAACAATACCCACATTCTCCATTTATTTGTTTTTGTTTTATTGAAACAAGCTCCTATTATCTATTTGTCTCATTTTATTACATTTATATTTTTTTAAATAATATTTTAATTCAAAGGCATCCCTTTCCATTTTTAATTTAAGAGTTCACTTTTTAGTATTTTGTTTTATAACTAAGAAAAAACACATATTATGATGTTTCTAATTTGAATCATATTTTATTTTTCGACCCTCGTATACAATTAACTTAACTAAATGGAGAGATAGGCATGAGAATTAAATAATATTTTGATTCAAATCAAAGTTTACGTTACTCCCCGTCTGTCATTGGAAACACCGTTACTTCCACTAATCACATTTTATTTATGTCATGATTATTGATAAAATAGAAATATAAAGTTAAAGGATATCATAAGTGTTTATACCGTAAAATCGATTTTCGACGAAATGATTATTTAAAAAATAATAATGTTTTGAAGGATAAATTATTTTGATAACTTTTTTAGAAGGATTAATATATAATAAAATAATAATTTAAAATAAAAAATATTTTAATATTTAAATAATAAATTGAGTAATATGATAAAAATAAAATAAAAATAAAGGTGTGCAATTAATATTTAATTTGTTTATGATACTTAAATAACTCATATCCAATCAAACAACATGAATGGAAACTAACATTTTTTTCTTCAATTATTTTATTTGATGGTAATTTATATACGTGACCTCACAAATATAAAAAATATATTCAAATATTACTTTATTTATTAATTAATTAATTGCATCACTTAATCATTAACTAAAATATTAAAATATTTTATATTTTTAAAAAAATATTATTTTATTATTAAATATTTATATATCTTTATGTTACGGTTAAAAACGATCGTCTAAAAATATTCATATTACACGCGTTCGCTTAAATTTGAAAAAAATGACTTGTACGAGAAGATAATTTTTTGATCTTATTGACATTTAAAATTTAAAATTTTTTATGTTTTTTTTATTATTATTAAAAATTACTTTTTAATATATATATATATATATATATATATATATATATATTAAAATATTTTAAGTATTTTTATCCCAAACATAAAATAAAAATATATACACTCCCTTCAAATCACCCCAAAGTTTATTTAAATAAACCCTTAGAAAAAGCACTTGGGCTTTTACATAGACCGGTAGATAGGCCCAAATCCTTGTTTGTGTTTCTGAACCGGGGGTTCTTCGTTCTTGGTCGAAAATTTCGAATTCACCGTCTCCCTCCTCCGTCTTCCATTCTGAATCTCATCTGATACGTTCTTTCGCTTTATGGTATTGTCTCCATTTCCCTCGATTTGCTTTCAAACTTCTTCAATTCTTAATCTCTGTTTTAGGGTTTCCGTATTTGCTTTCTCATCTTAGGACTTGGGAATGAAATTCTTTTGACGGGGAAATGGGTATTACGATTCGGGTTGAACGAAGATGAGTCACGACAGAGAAGAACCGGGTAGTAGCCGGATCCACGCCGTACAGCCACTTCGTGACCTAGAATCGAATTGGACCGTCGATCTCGCTAAAAACCTAGAGGAATACCTTCTAAAGATCTGCTCGGGTGAAATCACTGGTGAAGATAGTAGTAGTCCCCTTTCTGTAAATTTTGCTGAAGGTTCGCACTTTACAAGTTCTACACATATTTTGAAATTTCTTGTTTTGTTTCCTACTGATACAATTTCTTTCCTTTGCAACGAAAAGCTGCGTTACTGCTTCAGGGTTCAATTCAAGTGTACAGCAGGAAGGTTGAATATCTATATTCATTGGTTTTACATGCCTTGGAATTCATTTCGCATAACAGGTGTGGTTTTTCATTCATCATATTAATCAATACATTTGAGGTTTTATTGAAGAAGATATGCTGTGCCCTTCTCTTGATTTACAATTTTTTGGACTTTCTCCTGCTAGCTGAGACTCATTTTCATTAATCCATGGAAACTCCTATGAGAAAACCTAAAACATGGTGATCAATATGTACTCAAAAGAAAACTTAGAAAAAAGATTGCAGGGGTTAGCTATCTACATGTTTCAAACTCCTTTTCTGCCTGGTATTAGCTATCTACATGTTTCTGTTATTACTAGTCTTCACTTATTAAATGAAAATTTTGATGGACCTTAAAGAAACCTAATATGATTGCAGGGGTTTAAGTTGTTCAAATTCAACAAAGTTTTTAATAATGATTGTTGGATTGGACATGTTACTAGGCCAACCAAGTATATATGAAAAATTTGAATATATTATGCTATCAAAGAAGCTTAGAGTTCCCTGATGTGTAATTAACTCTCTCTACCTGTATTAAATTGATGACTAATTCTAGGATAATGTAAACATCTCTTTTTTATCAATATCATCACTAATATTTCTTGGAAAATTAGTGTAATGATGAAATAAGTCATATTGTAATGATATCAAGTTGTAGAATTTAAATATTCACTAAACTTGCATTAGTCATTGTTTTGCTGTCATGTGGTAAGCAGGCAGCAGGTTCAACCTGAAGGTACATCAGCTCAAGAAAACGAGAATACTCCTCAAGCAGTTACCGATGAAGAAAATGAAAATTTCTTGGATTTGGATGATATTCCAGGTAGTCCTTTTTTCTTCTTTTCTTTTCTGCGAAAAGGAAAGAACCTTCTATTAATAATGAAAAGGATTTACATCATAAATTTCATTCGTCAGAGTATGTTGCAGTATATATTAATTGAACTTTTATGTAATTGTTATGCAGTTGATCCGAAAAATTCGCTAGACATAGATATAGGAAGAGAGGATGCATTGAATCACTTTGTGAAGCCACCTGCAAATTTAGTTGTTCTTGAAGGTGATTGCTTAGAAGCTACTGGTGATTGTGGGGAACTGGAGACATACTTGGTACCTTTTTCCCTATATTCTTCTTTGGAAAATAAAGGATTAATCTGTACACCATTTAGGGCTGTTATTTTTCATCAACTTTTTTCATGTTGATCATGATATGGAAAATCATAATTCATTATGTTCTCCAAAATTTAGAAAGTTCTAGAAAATAATATAAAAAATTGATCTAGAAAGAAAATCGTTTTATGCGAATTTTCAATTCAGTAATGATAGGGAGCGGGAAAAAAATGTCAAGAAAGTCTAGGGAAATGATGTGTCATTTTCTGAGTGGCTTGAAAATTTAATAGGAGAGAGAATTTTCAGATTTTCAAACAATTCAGGAAATGACACATCATTTCCCTAGACTTTCTTGTCATTTTTTCCCGCTCCCTATCATTACTCTTTTCAATTAAACCGTGACAAATACTAGTTTCCATATAGGCTCTATTTTGAAAATTAATTCTTATTCCTTTGTGGTTGCAGTTATCCACGAGCAATCTTTATCGGGATTTTATCATATTGGAACCTTGTAATGCTACAGCAGTTGATGATTACTTAAAAGATGATTCTAAGGCTGGAAGAGACAGGAATGGTTCATGTAGAAGAACTTCCTTCTCTGCTGCCAAATCGCGCAAAATCCTAAATTCCCCTTTGAACCAATCTGGGGGAACTGCACGTAGACAATCTGTTGGGAAGAACAAAAATGTGAACCCCGAACAAACTCCAATCGTTGAAAAAATTAATCCAAATGATTCTTGTATTAGGAATGACTCATTTGCCTTTGAAGAAAATATTCATGAATTTGAAGTGGGCGATGGAAATGCAGAACCAGAAGAACCTGATGTTTCTGATGATGAACATGATCCTTGGAAGCCTTTGAATCCTCATGAGCCTGGGAATCTTAAAGTAAAATCTTTTAAAAAAGGTACCATTTATTCTTTAGATTCCTAAAATGCTTGGTTTTGTGCACTTATCTTTTCAACTTCGAGCAGTAAAAGCTTTCCGAAGGCAGAGGACTACTAAATTGCACCATTTACAGACTGATTTTCCTCCCGCAAAACTGAATGGTACAATTAGTCCAGAATTTAATGAATTATTTGAAATGCGATCCAGAGCATCTGACAGACAAGATGTAACCCAGATTCCTCCATATGAAAAGGTTTTTTATATTGAAATTTTTAACTAAATGTTTTAATCTGTTCGAAAATGGTTTTCTATCATAAATCTTTGATTTCTTTTATGCAGTTGAGGCAAGCACTAGTTGATGGGGTCAAAGATAATGATTTATTCCAAAATCAGAATGATCAGAAGGATCAGAACGATGATGTTGACGACAACAATGACCTAGAAGACTTCAGTTTTGATGTACCCGACTTTGAGATTCCAGAACATACGTTTGATTGTGGAGGAGACGTGCCAATACAAACCGAGAAGGTTGAATCGAACCGCCGTTAAAATGTTTTAATTATTAGACAAGTAACATTTTTTAATTGGGAATATTGGAATCTTGCAGCATGATGATGGTGTTACAACTCAAGAATCACAAGAGGGTCCGAGTTCTCAAGCAAGCCTGGAAGATCTATGTCGTTCTCACTTGGTGAGATCATCTTTTTGGATTTGTGTTCATATTTGATATATCAAAAGTTATAACTATAGAAAGATCGATAATCTGTCCTTTTGAATTCAGGATGCTCTTCTAGCTAGCATTGCAGAAACAGAGGAACGGACGGAATTAGCTACACGTGTCTCCACATGGAAACAAAGAATTGAACAAAATTTGGAAGAACAGGTATGTTTTTCTAGACAAAATCTCCAGCTT